>NW_015150994.1:1808-23203 GCF_000732505.1 Cyprinodon variegatus | reverse complement strand
TTAAATTTTTAAGTTTATATAAATGGGACATCAAAACTTTAAACATTTTATATATATACATATATTTATGTATGTGTGTGTATATATATTATTTATATAGAATTTTTTCATGAATTTAGATATTTTTAAAAAAATCACAATTTTCCACCACTCCCTCTCATTTGGTCTGCATCTTTTATTTTTTGTCTCCAGTCTTGTTCCGACAGGTCGCCAGCGCCACAGGCTTCTGTGACCAGCGCCGTCTGGGCCTTCTCCTCCATGATTCCATCCAGATCCCTCGGCAGCTCGGCGAGGTGGCGTCCTTCGGCGGCTCCAACATCGAGCCCTCCGTCCGCAGCTGCTTCCAGTTTGTATGTGCCTCACTCAGAGTTGGCTTTGAAAACAAAAATGGGCGTGCTGTAAATAAAAGGACGAACACAAAGCAGAGGCTATTTCTGCGGCTTTTTGAGTCACACCTGTGATTACCTGCCTTTTAATTTCTGTGTGGCGGCAGCGTCTCATTACCCACTTCAGTAGCTGGAGTCGACTTTAGTCTTAGTCTTTAGGACTTTCTCTGCACAGGCGTGTAGAAATGAGGGAAGTACACTTAATATTTTTCTTTATCACCAATTTTTTCTAATTATACTTTTGTTTTAATTTATTTAAATACTATCCAGGAAAAATGCAGAAAATACAACAAAATATGTGGCTTCATAGTAAAGCAGCAGTACATTAAATATTTGTAGAATATCGTTAAAGACTTAGAATATCATCCCAAACTAGATTATTTAGTTTCTGCCTGGATTACTGCACCTTCACATGGAGATGATCTATGGAGATCTGCTTTATTCAGAATGTAAATATTATTAATATATGCAGAAGTATTTAATCTAATAAATAAATAGCGTAAGAGAAAGGTCTGCTGACTCCATTCCCCCCCTTTCCTGCTTCTCTACTCACCCAGCGAATAAGCAAACGTCGTACGATGTGGCAGTTGGACTGAATTCAAACTGTTTTATGCAGCCCAGCATTTAGCCATCATGCTACATTTAGCTGTAACAGACAAAGCACCCCACAAAGAAAGCTCCGCCCCCTTAATTGAACTTAACTAAATAAATTGCATTGAAATCTTTTAACTTAATAACCTTTAAATAAGTGAAAAATGATTAAACATTGAGGTTTATATGTAAAATACTTTGATTTTATGGGAATATTTATAATTTAATGTAATATTTTCTTAATATAGACATTAATGATTAGATTTGAAGTGAAACAGCTCTCCGTAGAGATCAGGTATCTAACGGTTCTATGTTTTTTTTATTTTTAAAGGCCAATAACAAACCTGAGCTGGAAGCCTCCATGTTCCTGGACTGGATGCGCCTGGAGCCTCAGTCTATGGTGTGGCTCCCCGTCCTACATCGGGTGGCGGCTGCTGAAACCGCCAAGCATCAGGCCAAGTGCAACATCTGCAAGGAGTGCCCCATCATTGGCTTCAGGTGAGCAACATGGCGGATATTCTCACTAAGATCCTTGTGGCAGACGGCCATTTAATCTTTTAATTATTATTGTGGACTGTTTGGGGGGTGGTTTATGTTCTGAAATACACAGAACGACGATTTAAATCCAGCTAACAGGCCGAACTGACTGAACTGGGGAGAAAGGACGGAGTGGAATACCTGTTTGATCCAGATCTTTCTCTGTGGACAAAAAAAAAAAAAAAAGCTTTTTTTTTTCTAATTTTCTTCCTCTTCCCTACAAGCTGACTTCAGCTGCTTTGTGTGTTGCTGGATACCATGGTAACCTTAACATGATGTAATAGCTTGACTGAGATGTAAACATGTCTCCATAATAGAGCTGAGATCATAAAGCTTCTATTAGCTGACCCTGAACATGACTCAGCTTTTTTCTAACAACTGTTAAGAGGCTTTTTTATCAGGGTGAAGCCTGAGTCAGGTTTGTGCTGCTTTGAAAGCAAATGTAGCCTGATGCAGGCAGACGTTCAGCCCAGCCCATGCATCATTAACAAGCAAACACTCCACCCTGGAAGGAAGGCTGAGGGGGAAAAAAAACACCTTTTCCACCTTTAGTGTTACATTTTTTTACACTTGGAGGCTAATTCCTGGATTTTTTTTTTCTGTCCTTCACCTGATTTAAAATCTAAAATCTTTTCCTAACTCTGATTTTTTTTCAGATATCGAAGCCTGAAACATTTCAACTACGACATTTGCCAAAGCTGCTTCTTCTCCGGCCGCGTCGCCAAGGGACATAAGATGCAATACCCCATGGTTGAATACTGCACGCCGGTACGACATCCCTGCTTTAATAAAAAAAAGAAAAGTATATATTTTAAAGTTGTCTAAATTGCATCTTAGAGCTTTTAGAGTCGAGCCACTGTTGCTCTATTAAGCTAATAAGCTGATTTATTTGCTTTAAGAGGGGATCATAAAAAATGGTTGACTCCAAAGAATTGAATTGAACCAGCTTCCAGGAATAGAGAGGATTCCTCATATTTTTTTCTGTTTTGCGACGTTCCATCTTCTCTGGCCCTGCGGTGGAGCTGAACAATTTTACAAGCTCCGATATTGATTCAAACTAATCTAAAATGGGTGGAAAGAAGGTGGGACTTCATTTTAGCATAAATACTGAAGATAGTTTCAGTTTACAGACAGTTTATCGAGTTTTTCCTACTGTAAATCTGCGGAGAACAACACGGTTTCATCAGTTAGATGAACACTAAAATCAAAAGTCCGCTTCAGATTTAGCTTCCGCCTCTGGATCCATTTACTTCATATCAAAGTGGTTCTTGAACCGGTTTCAGATTAGATGGGAAACTATAGGTTTGATAATCAGATAGTTAATTCTCTATAATTAGTGATCCAAGTGTGACTGAATTTACACCACAATGCAAACCACTTCCCACCTTCCAGATCCCTTATGTTTGAGATCATTTAAATCATTTTATTTCAGAGATTACCCGTGTAAACAGTGCAGATTATAAGTCACGCTTTCATAGATTTAATGAGAAAAAGCATCCGAACCGAATATCCATCTAAATACCAAAAAACTGAGGGAAATAAAAAGAAAATTATTTTGTTTACCTAATCAACACACACTGCAAAAAATGGCAATCTAAATTAGTCACTTTTGCTTAAATTAAGTGCATTGTTTCTTGAATTGAGGAGGTAATTGAGATACTGCCAAAGGAACATGACAATTTACATTTAAAATAAGAAACAAACAACTTTGTCTTATTTCGAGCGCATATTTTCTAATTATCTTTTTTTAGGGGTAGAGATACTCATTCCATTGGCAAATAATCTTATTTAACTGCTAAAATTAAGGGTAAATACACTCAATTTAAGATTTTTTTTTTTACTTAATTCTAGATGTTTTTTGCAGTGCAAAAGTTAGAATAGAGGAAACTTAGACGGAACCAGTCTGTCAACATGAAGTAGGCTGAAGCAACTCATCATTCCTCAACTGTAGGAACTTCTAGAACAGATGAGCAACGTTTCTTTGTGACGTTCCTTCATAGGTTGGCTAAAAGAAAAGATGCAAACCTCTGACTTTGATCGGTTTTTTTTTTCTGTGTGCCGCTTCCTCTCCCCGTCTCTGCAGACCACTTCAGGGGAGGATGTCCGGGATTTCGCCAAGGTGCTGAAGAACAAATTCAGGACCAAGCGCTACTTCGCCAAACACCCGCGCATGGGCTACCTGCCCGTCCAGACCATCCTGGAGGGGGACAACATGGAAACGTGGGGCTCACTCACACATTCATTCTCCATCTATAAGTAGAGAGCACCAATTGTTTCCTCCCATTGATTTTTCAGTCATTTTTAACCCTAAATTAAATGTGAAACTAAATACTGTAGCTTTATTGACAAATAGCATGAAAATTAATTATTTTAAATAAAATATCACGTGCTTGAAAGATATAAAAGTATTGGATTTTTTCATAAAAAAAACACGTCTTTTAACTTTTAAAAGGGGTTTGGTAACTTTTAACTTGACAGTTGTTGTGAGAGCATTTTGCATTTCACATTGTGTGTTTTGCTAGCTAATATGTCATGAGATTTCAAAAGAAATGCTAAACATGGTAATTTACAACACTATTAAATAATATTTACATATAATATTGATGTAATTTCACTTACAACCACTATCAATTAATGTTTCCATAAATTGTGATGAAGTAGAACAAATCCAAATATTTCTAAAAAATATGCCGGATTATTATATCGTGACCAAATTTGACTGTATTTTGGAGAGTAGTTGTTTTATACTAATGCCAGGCCAGTGGGCGGGGGGCTAGCGATCCCACACAGGTAAATAGAAGAAAGAGACGAGTAGGATATAAACAAGGAGCGGAGAAAATCACGCGTATGTGTCGACCGACAATGGCAGAATGGATTCAACAGCTTCAGAACCAAAACACTAAATTCAAGAACTTTGTTTGGGTCGGTGCATCACGCGCGCTAAGAGTGGTTTAAGTTATTTGTTAAATAGGTCTGAAGTTTAATTTCCTTTATGCTGATGAAGGTTCTCAGTCATCCAGGTCATAGTCATTCCGTAAAAAATAAAAAAAATATCCACTGGACTTGGTTTCCAAGATTTGAAGACGTTTCGCCACCTCTCCAGGAAGCTTTCTCAATTCAA
This sequence comes from Cyprinodon variegatus, assembly GCF_000732505.1. Classification (NCBI taxonomy): domain Eukaryota; kingdom Metazoa; phylum Chordata; class Actinopteri; order Cyprinodontiformes; family Cyprinodontidae; genus Cyprinodon; species Cyprinodon variegatus. The sequence goes on along the minus strand of NW_015150994.1, from coordinate 18,568 downwards.
ATGTCTGGATCCACAGTGAGTTTGAGTCTTTATATAGAGACAAAGCCTTGTATCACTTGTCCAGACAAGACTCTGGACAAGACTACGCAGTACATCTACACATTGTGGACAAAGGACATTCTTTTGAGGACCAGAATGTTCACATTCTGGATAAAGAAAATAGGTGGTTTGAGAGGGGCGTGAAGGAAGCCATCTATGTTAAGAGAGAAAAACCAACTTTAAACAGAGGTGGTGGACTCAGATTCCTAAAACTTACTATTCAATCATAGAGATGCTCCCTTCCAGATATCACCAAACCCCCCAACCCATCACAGAGGAACAACGGACCTACCCGCTCCAGCCGGTGAACAATACCTCCTTAACGACCGACCTTCAGAATCAAGGACAGGTTTCAGATATTACAGGCTAACAATGGAACCAAACGACCCATTCATCGGTTACCATTTGCACGTTTCCATTGTCCATATAAGACTCAAACTCACTGCGGATCCAGACATTAGAATTGAGAAAGCTTCCTGGAGAGGTGGCGAAACGTCTTCAAATCTTGGAAACCAAGTCCAGTGGATATTTTTTTTAATCTTTACGGAATTTCCTTTGTTTCTCACCATAAGTAGTGAGTTATCTAATGGATTCCAAAAAAACCTTCTGCTTGTTGCCTTATTTAATTAGTATTTCGCTATAAAATGTTATTTGACACATACAATAGATGCCTTTGATGCTAAATTCTGGCAGCGTTCAGACGTGTCGTGGAATCCTGCTTTAGATTAATGTTTAACTGGACTCTTTCCTCTTTTAACATGTAAAACAAACATTTTTGCACCTTCTTTATATTTGAGCTGTGTGTGGATGCTTAACTTCCTTTTACTGAATAGAACCTCATTGAAGACCAGGTCCATGCTATTGAACTTTGGAACTTACAGAATATTAGTAGGAAGATCCAGCTTTGATGTTATTTTCTCTCTTGCAGTCCTGTTACGCTGATCAACTTCTGGCCTGTAGACCATGCGTGAGTATCTGGCCGTCACACAACGCTCATTCTGAAACTTTAGCTGGAGCTGTTTGCAGCTTGTTGGCTGTATTTTCATCCACTTACCTCATCTTAGATGCTTTATCCTCAGCTTTGCATACTGTCTCCCTTTTTTTTTTATGGAAAACATTAGCTTTACTGCCACCTTGTGGTTATGTGAATGAATTTCTACAGGAAAAAGTCATGGAAACCAAACCTTATAAATTAAATGCACATAAAACAGTTGAAACCCACCCCAAAGTAGACCTGTTTTAAATAAAAAATTTAACTCAACAAATATTTAATATTATGTAAATTTGTCGCAGTCATTAATTTAAAGAAGATCAGGTAAGAAAGGACAAATAAATTTGATTAAAGAAGAAGCAGTTTTGTTTAAACTGGCTTTCAAGTAACAATACCATAAAATGTATTATTATTATTAATCTGATTAATGTTTGATTCAAACAGAAGCTCATTTTCAGCTTTTATTAAACATTTCTGGGAGATCAAACTGCCCTTTTCATTTTTACCTACCAGTTCTCTTTTTTCCTCCTGCAGACCTGGATCGTCCCCTCAACTCTCCCATGATGACACCCATTCTCGTATCGAGCACTACGCCAACCGGTAACCCTCTCCCCGTGTTCCTGCTTTTGTTGCATTAGGTGTTGCTAACATGACGTAGTGAAGCGGTTTTTATGGCCCCTACTTATGTTTTTATTTCACCTATATTCCCTGCTGCTGTCCTCAGCCCTGAACGTTTCACAGCGGATGGCTGATATATAGAGCAAGCAATTATTTACAATATGTAATACAGACGATTGACTGGAGGAGTTATTCCTGCTGGATCGGCCATTTAGACACAAGGGGTTGAGAACACGCATTTGAGGGGGCAGCAAGAGCAGGCCAGATGTCTCCTCGAAGCAACGCCACCAGCTTCTGAATCAACGACTGAATAAGTCATTTAGTTTAATGGCGCTGTTGTATCGGCTGATTTGGCTTTTCACGTCCTTCAGCTGTTGATTTGTTTGCATAACTACAAACTCTGAGAAAACCAACATATCTTTCGATAAAAACGCTAGTCCCATTTTGAAGAAGTAGAGAAATGAAGGGTAGCATCTCCAAGGGGTTAGCCTTAAACTGTGATTCCAAATCTGTTTATTCTATTTTAGTAGACTCCTTACCTGTCAGTATAAATTCAACACCACTGTAGAGACCAAGGAGAGCAGCAGACGGATTAGTGGATCAAATTGTGGAGAACTCAAAAGCAGGGTTACTATTCCAGGCTTTTAAGACTCACGGAGGATCGTCAGGGACTTGTAAACCTACTTTCTCCTTTGAGAGAGCTAAAGAGATCTATAGCTCAGGTGGGAGAATACCACTAGTAATGCTCTGAGCAGATATGCCCTTCCTTGAAGTATGAGAATGGTGAGAAGAAGAAGAGATCTTCTAGTAGGAATGCAGCCGTTAATCTACAATTAAAACTAGTGTGGAGTAGCTTAGATCATAGCATATTCTTATTTTAGGATGGCCTAGTCAAAGGCTACGTTCACACCACAGCCTGAAGTGACCCAAATCCGATTTTTTTTGGCCCATATGCGATCTGGATCTGATCTCTTAATAGCTGTCTGAACAACACAGATCCGATTTTTTCCAATGCGACCCAGGCCACTTGGCTATGTGGTCCTGAATCCGATACGAAGCTGATCTTTTCAAATGCGACCTGTGTGTGAACAGCCAGGTTGCATTCATCCGACCTGAACGCCATTAATACCCGATAAAGGTCACTATTCTGGGTTTTGCTATGAATAAGTGGCAAGAAAAACAACAACCATGATGGAAAATGACCCGGAGAGCAGTATTTATGTTTAACCATCTTGAAAAGATTGAGTTTTTATGGTCGGGAAAGATCGCTAGATGCGATCTGGCACTACCATCCATGCTTACTTCCGTAAACACACTGTCAATGTCAAATTTATTTATATAGCACTTTAAAAACAGGAAAAAAACTGCACCAAAGTGCTTTACAGGAAAGACATCAATTAACAAAACAGAATGTGAAACACTGCTTCAATTAAAAGCGGAAGAATAAAAATAACGTTTAAGAAGCGATTTAAAATGATCCAGGCTGTGGGCGGATTTCATTTGAAGAGGTAATTGGTTCCACAGAATTGGAGCAACAACAGAAAAAGGTCCGATCTCCTTTCCTCTTAAGTCGAGTCCGAGGGACTGTCAGTAATAGTTGATTATTAGAGCGTAGAGCTGTTGACACAGACTGGAATTTTAAAAGATCTCTAAGATAAGGAGGAGGGAATCCATTTAAGACTTTATAAGTTAAGAGAATCTTAAAATCTATTTGGTAAAAGACAGGCAGCCAATGTGAAGAGGCCAGTTTAGGCCTTATATGGTCACGCTTCCTGGTTCCTGTAAGAAGCCGAGCCGCTGCGTTCTGGATCAGAGCACGCTAGCCTGTGATGTCATCGCATCCTCTACTGCGCATGCGGGACACTTACGTTTTATGACATCAGTTCACACAGGAGATCGCATACAAGTCGCATATATTTGGAAATGTGAACGACGACGCAAAAAAAAAAAAAATCAATTTCACAAGAAAATTCGGAATTGAGCTGCAGTGTGAATGTAGCCAACGTCCACATTTGAGAATGGATTTTTAGAGATTCTCTCATCCAGTCTTGCTTTAACTTTTTCGCTAGGTGAGAAAAGCTGATATTGAAATCTAGATAAGTCATTTTTTCTTAAAATAAATGCATTTATTCTTGGATTGAGGAGGAAAAAGGGACATTTTGCCAATGGAACAAGACAACTTCCACTTAAAATAAGAAAACACAATTGCATTGTCTTATTTCAAGTGCAAATTATCTAATTATCTATTTTTAAGAGTAAAAATAATCATTCCACTGGCAAAGTATCTAATTTACCTACTAAAATTAAGGGTAAATACACTTGATTTATGAAATTTTAACTTATTTCTAGATCGTTTTTCCAGTGGAGCAGCTAAAATACCTTCAGAACATCTCAGCCTTCTATCAATGGAACATCTATAAGTCTATTGTGCATAAATCTATCCATCTATAAACACACACATATATATATATATATATATATATATATATATAATATACCTGGTAGCTGGACTTAAACAGTTGCTTCACTCTTGTACCAGGTTTACTTACTCTTACTATTGTGCAATATTGATTGTTTAATCTATAAATTAATTAATTAGCCAAAATACCAAAATGTACTTGTGAAGCTATAAAGATACAGATTCATATAGTTTATGAAGGGAATGGTCCGATTGCTCCAGCTGTGGCCACATCTGTGACTAAAACTGTTCTGGATCTGACTGAAGCCCCTAAATCTGGCAGGTGATCCTGCTGATGCTTTAAAGACTGACTGCTCTGTTTCTTCCCCCTCCGCAGGTTAGCTGAAATGGAGAACCGTAATGGCTCTTATCTGAATGACAGTATCTCACCCAATGAGAGCATGTGAGAACAGCTTCTTGTTTTGTTTTGTTCTGCCCCGTCCTCCTCCCTAACTCACTGACTGGCTTCCTGCTGATTATGTTGTCCTTGTTTCCACTGGCTGCCTGTGTTATTCGTCTCTAAATGTGTATTCTGGATTTATTGTCCTTCCTCGATATTATGTCAGCAAATCAAGTATATTTATTTTAAATTATTGCAGAAACCATGCATTAAATTCCTCTGATTTTCCCTCAAAGAAACAAACTGAGTATGTTGGAGAGATAAGCATTTGTGAGGAGCTGATGAGCAACAGTTTCCCCTCAGGGTTGCATTTAGTTGAAATAAAAACATAAATCATTTCAGTTTGCTGCTTTTAAAACAGATTCATCGTAAACAAAAACTAATTTTTTTCTATTAATATATTCAAGAGACGCATAAAAACAAATAGAAAAGGCTCAATGATTCAGGTAAGGAAGCAAACTGAAGCTTTTAGAAATGCTCTCTAGTCTATCAAATCATTTTAGCTCAAGGTCGCACTGTTCTAATGTAAAACGAGTAAAAAAAACAGAATGTAAGGTTTGTTTACAAAAAAAACAAGCAAAATCCCCCTTTTTTGTAAATAGAGCGGTGAATAATTCTCTACATTCAGACATGATTTTTTTGTCCATAAATCAAGTCATTATATCTGATCAATGGATTAACAGGACATTAATCTGGATTAGCCTTATGCACAGTTTGAAATGTAAAAGCTGAACTATAGATTTTTTATGAAAGTAAATCTGTCACTGAAATTTAAATGTTGTATATCTGTACTTACTGTTTCAGTGTTAAAATATATTCAGAACACATTTTTTACCTAAAAAAAAAATCATCATTATTTCTACACGGTTGAAATTTCATTTGTTATTTTCTCTTCAAGCTAAAAATTCACATTACTATTTCAAGTGATTACATTTTCAATACTTATTTTTCAGTGTTAAAAAAATCTGCATATAAAAAATAAATTAGGCATTTAAATTCAGTGTAAAAAGGGAAGGGTTACTTCAGGTCACAGACATTAGCAATGGATTGTGGCGTCCAACACCCAGCCAATCCCGTTACGTTTTCTTAGTCACGTGACGTGACGCTTATGGCGCTCATACGGAAGGAAAACCAGCATGACGGAGCCGGTCATGCAAGCTAACGCTAACTCAACTACAGAAAAATGGAAGTAATAAACTCTCACAGTTGAGTTAGCGTTAGCTTGCATGAATGGCTCCGTCATGCTGGTTTTCCTTCCGTATGAGCGCCACAAGCGTCACGTCACGTGACTAAGAAAACGTAACGGGATTGGCTGGGTGTTGGACGCCAGAATCCACTGCTAATGTCTGTGACCTGAAGTAACCCTTACCTTTTTACACTGAATTTAGACGCCGAATTTAAGACAGTGAAATAGAGCCAGTTGAATCTCAGGAGGCTGAAAATGTTGAGGTTGAATTAAAAAATTAAACTGAAAAATAGTAATCATTTTGAAATAGTAATGTGAATTTTTAGCTTGAAGAGAAAATAACAAATAAAATTTCAACTGTGTAGAAATAATGCCAATTTTTTTTAGGTCAATTATGTGTTCTGAATATATTTTAACACTGAAACAGTAAGTACAAACATACAACATTTAAATTCAGTGGCATTTTTAATTTAAATCCCAGTGACACAGATTTACTTCTATAGTTTTTCCTCTCTTGTTATTTTTATTTTTATTATTATTCTGCATCAAAAGTATGTGGTAGTTTATAAACACGCTTCCAGAACTTTGATTTTTTGTGTCCATGTGAAAAAAAAAAACCAAAAAGTTTTATGTTTGCAGTGAGCAAAATCCAAACTTTGGACAAAGCAGCTCAGCTGCTGGTAAATTGATGATAAAAACCCAAATGTTTTTCTCCTAAAGCGTTCTAATACACACGGCTCAGGACAGGAGAGCAGCTCTGTTCCTCTGTTATATTTTAGATTCTCCATCTGTTCTATTTCTGCTGTTCCTTCATTCACCTTCTGGTTTTCTTTTTCTCCATTTTCCCCTCTGTGTGTTTGTATGTGTGCGTGTGTTTATACATGCATGTCCTCTGGTGTCTCTGTGACCTTATGAATGTGCGTGTCGATCATTGGTGGGTATGTTTGATGCGTGTGTGTGTGTGTGTATCTGCAGCGATGACGAGCACATGTTGATCCAGCACTACTGCCAGTCTCTGAACCAAGGCTCTCCTCTCAGTCAGCCCCGCAGCCCCGCCCAGATCCTCATCTCTATGGAAACGGAGGAGAAGGGAGAGCTGGAGAGGGTCCTCGGTGACCTGGAGCAGGAGAACAGGTCAGTGACGGGACCCGAATTCACCGGCGTCCAAATCCACTGATTGCATCACTGCTAAACTTTTTCACTTTGGGTCACAGAATATTTCCAGCTTCTGTGTTTTTATTTGGAGTTTATCTTGTATAGCGCTAAAACAAACAAATTAATTTAGGTATTAATCAAATTAATCATTAACTTGATTATAGAGACTTTAAACATGCCTTTAGCTGACAGAGTAACACTTGGAGCAGTAATTATACCAAGATAGAAAAAAAAATGCTCTATCCAGAACTCCTGAAGTGGAAAAGTTTGAATTTCACCTGTTTTAAGTTCGTAAAAAGTCTTCTTTGAAGAACGTTTAGCTTTCTGATTATTAATCGAAGAAGAAAATCAGATTTGTAAAATATTCATTGCTTACAGCCCTAATCTTGTAGAACAATACAACATAGCCAGTAAATGTGAAGGCAAAGTAAAAGAAAACCCTTTAAAACCTTTCGTTCAAAGGTGATAGCTGTACGTTTAACTCCTCCTGGCCAGTAGGTAGCGCCCTCGCGCTTTGCCTGCTTTTCATCTCTACTGCTTTCCAGCCATTTGCCAGATCTGCTAATGCTAATCAAACATTAAGCTCTTGGTTTCTGGGCCAACTGGCTTCCTTAAGTTGGTACCAACTATCTAAAGCTTAAACTTTGGCCTATCTTCAATCGGAGAAACACAGAGAAGAAGTGATTTCTCAGCTCCATCATGGAGCTCAATCTACCATGGTCCATATATATTCAGGCATTTTATTGTTTTCGATTGAAACCAAACATGTATAAACAAAAATACACTGTTGTTTCTGTTTTTCCTTTATTGAACCAAAACAAGAAAACGAAAGACAAACCCTTTCCCCCATTTTACCTTTTTTTTTTTTTTTCACTAAACGAAAATGGTTTCTTTTTTTTCTGTCAATGAGACAAAGATGTGCCAACTGAACAAATGAGAGGTTTTTCTCTGCAGGACTGATGAGCCTTAAATCTGCCCAACCAGCTTAATTTTCAGCCACTCCAGTTCAATCCTCTAACGGAAAAATTTAGCAGGCTGGGTGGAAATGAATAGTTGAGTTTTCATCTGACAGCAGTTGTTGTGGAGATCAGATTTAAATAGTTGAGTTCCTCTTTTGGCAAACTGGCTATCAGCGTGATCGGACCCAAACTTCTTGGAATTTTCTATGTTTTTATACTCATACAAAACAAAATCTTAAGTTTTCTGTGAGTAAGAATGTTTGGTATGTGGGGCAGAGACTCCTGATAATTGGAAGTGAGCCCTCAAGGTCACATTGTTGTTTTTTTTTCCATTTTCGTTTACTGCATAAAAACATCAAATGGAAAACTGGTTTATCTGCTTTCTGGTTTTGGGTCAGTAAAAAAAAAAAAAAAAGTTTATTTTTTTTCCCGTTTTGTTTCCTTTTGGGTTTGAATAATTAAAAAAATTAACTACCTAAATGAACACAGACCTACTATTCCTGCTGGTTCGTAATCCGTTCATGTTTAGGTCGGCGTCGTTACCAAAAGTAAATATTTTGGACCCGTCTAAATGTTTAAAACAATTATTTCTCTACTTTGAATTAATTCTTTGAGTATGCACCACTCTAAATGTTCTTTGGATGTAATACTTTAAAAAAAATTGTTTTGATGAAAAATGAAAGTTGTACCTATGACCTTTAATTTACCTAAAAAAATCTGCAAACTGTGTTAGTAAAAAGTATTTACGCCAAATGACAGAATACTCAGGGCTTTTGATTATATTCACAAACTGAAATGACTGATAAAAAAAAACAAACACATTTAATAAAAGGATGTTTCAAAGGAAATTATTTGTACCTGCTAATATCTGCTTCCAAATGCGAAAAGACAATTGATGAACTGAGATTTATTGTGCCCAGAAACTGTCAGTTCACAGTTGAAAGCTTCAAAGCTTAAACTATGTGTAACATTATACGATCATTTTTGTCTGTAAAACTGGCCTTTATATTAGTGAAATACATTTGGTCGTTTCCAGGAAGTAAAATCCTCTCCCTGTCGTTCCCTGCAGGAAGCTACAAGCCGAGTACGACCGATTGAAAAAGGCCCACGACAGGAAAGGTCTGTCCCCGCTGCCTTCGCCGCCCGAGATGCTGCCCGTGTCACCGCAGAGCGCCCGAGACGCCGAGCTCATCGCAGAGGCCAAGCTGCTGCGGCAGCACAAGGGGCGCTTGGAGGCGCGCATGCAGATCCTGGAGGACCACAACAAACAGCTGGAGTCCCAGCTGCACAGGCTGAGGCAGCTTCTGGAGCAGGTAGCTGGAATCGCTCAGCCATACTGTCCTGCTCTGGTTAGCTGGTAGACCCAGTGACACCCAGTCCTTGGACTAGACCTTTTTGTTCTATTGCATTTTTCTTCAGCAAAATATCCCATTTTACTCAGATTTCCAATCACCGTCATCCAGGCTGCTTCAGACTCTAATCCCACATAATTTGTTTCCAGCAGGTAGAGAAATTAGCCACCGCTAGCTTTACACAAGCTATATATCTCCACTGCCGCATGCTCTGATTCTCCCTTAAAGGAAAACGGTGTTTTATTTTATTTTTTTTTACATTGGCCCCTTGATTTTATGTTATTACATCATGTTCTACTCACCCATATGAGGTTTGTGTCATTTGGAGCCGTTCTGAAGATATTCCGTTAGGTTATATCCAAGTAACGTCTTCCTATGGGCAACGAGTTGAAGGCACAAACTAAACTGTTTATAATTTATCATTTATGGGACGCCAGCATTTATAACATGTAGGCCAGGGGTTTCAAATTGGTTCCAGAAAGGGCCGTGTGGCTACAGGTTTTTCTTTCCAACCAAACAATAGCACACCAGACTCCATTGGTATCAAGTCATCATGTTCAGATTGGACTCTATAGATTAGATAACTGGAGTCTGCTGTGCTGTTGCTTAATTGGAAAGAAAACCTGCAGCCAAACGGCGCTTTCTGGAACCAGTTTACCACCCTGATGTAGGCGAATCACTGTCCCCCAGACATCCGCGGTTATATTTTTTATATTTATAGTTTTTTTTTTAAACAAAGCAGAGAGTGTATGACATCATCCGCATGCACCGGCTACCATTCATTCTTCCTGTCCGCTGAACTGCTGCTAGTTTTACTTACATGCCTGGAAGATGTCTAATGCTACTACGATCTAGAAATGGAATTGAACGATTCAGATTAGCTAGCCCAATGAATATATGAGGTAGAGCGTAGCCTCCTGTGGGCTGCCTGTCACAACTCCAGTCCGGCTGCATGGATGACGTCATACACACTCCGCTTTGTTTTTAAAACATATAAATATGAAAAATATAACTGCGGATGTCTGGGGGACAGTGATTCGCCTACATGTTATGAATGCTGGCGTACCATAAAGAATAAATTACGAACAGTTTATTTTGTGCCGGAATATCTTCAGAACAGCTCCAAATGACAAAGAAAACTCATATGGGCGAGTAGAACAGGATGTAATAACGTAAATCAAGGGCAAAATGTAAAAACAAACTGCGTTTTCCTTTAAATTCAGCTGATATAGGTTTGATATTAGCCTAAAAAGCTCATCTCAGATTATACTGGCTTTCATCTAAAATCACTGATGTTGTCATACTAGTAGAAACACTTTTTACATTCTGCATTGCAAAATAAGCAATAGAAGTATGATTCATGGAAATGTGGTATTGGAAATGAAGAGTTGTATCAGGACATCTGTAGTCAATATCCCACATTTTGATAATCAGTTTTAGCTTTCACTAAATTTTCTGGTAATGATCTTTTGTAAAACGCTTCAGCAACAATCAGCTTGATAACACGTATACATTCATCTGGTCACCTGACTTTATGATACATTTCTTGGACATTAAAGATGAGTTGGTGCTTTGTCTGCATGTGGTGGCCATTACTGTTCTGACTCATCACTTGGACTCCTCTGAGTTGTTTCTGTTTGGTTTGCAGACGGATTCCAAGGTGAACGGCACGGCGCTGTCCTCTCCCTCCACCTCCTCTCAGCGCTCCGACTCATCTCTGCCTCTGCTCCGCGTGGCTGCCAGCCAGACTACTGACACTATGGGTAAAATAGCTAACTTCAGAGGTTTCCTGCTCTTTATTTTCCTATTTTTTTTACTTTTAGATCATGAAATGCTTTGCTGGTTTTCAGGCGATGATGAGTTTTCCAGCCCTTCCCAAGATGCACCTGGCCTGGAGGAAGTGATGGAGCAGCTCAACAACACTTTTCCTCACAGCCAAGGTACAGAACTGACTTTCCTTTCTGTTCAGAAATGACCAAGATGGAAACATCCGGGCTTCTTGTATCAATCTATTCACCTTTATATCTGCTGTAAGCGTTAGTTTCAGGTCTGAAAAAGTAAAAACATGACCAATCCCAAACTAGATTCCCTCTTCAACAATCTGGAAAATGAAGTTTTGAAATTTGAGGATACTTTACTTCTTAGACATTCTTCTATTCATGTATTACAAACAGAAGGATGACGTTTCCCTCTTTTCTTCCTGTCTTTTCTCGATGAGCCAGGCGGTAGAAGGGGACATCCATGAGAGGTCAGTCGCTCAGCGTTCCCTCTCCCCTCCGTTCTCCATCTATAGAGCTTGTCTGCTGTTAGCATGTAGCTCTCATCTAATCACAAACTGTTTTCATCAGAAGCAAGTCTGGTTATTTCTGCCAGCAGGTGGCAGACTTCTACCATTTAGCATAGCTGATCACATTCAGTGCCTTACAGACATGTATTAGTTTTACATATTGAAGTATTTCCTGCGATTCTCCCGGGCCAGATTCTCCAGACTAACGGCCATGAAGTCTCTTAATCCTGCTTTAGAAAACAACTAATCATTGCTTTTTTAATAAAGTTACAAATTTCAATCTATTTTGTGTTAAATAAGGCAGGCACTGGATGTGAATGTTGGGTGCTTTGCACGCTTCCACATCACCACTGCATGTTTAGACGTTTATGGAGAGAACTATGTTCCAATATTGTTGAAACTAATAAAATTTATCATATGTATACAAAAGTTCAACAGACATTTGTTCAGATGTTAGTTTACAGATTTCTGCTCTCTGTGGACTTTAGTAATGTAATTATTTTTGGTCCACACAGACCACTATGAAGTAGAGGGTGACATTTGGAAAGCAGGACTTAAAAAGAACACATTTAGTTAAACTAAGTCTCCTAAATGAAAATAGATAACCGTATGGCAGGAATTTTGTTCCAACATTTTTGTAAATAACAATTAGCGGAGACAATATGTCTTCCAGAAATTATGAAAAACAAAAGGGTTATAAGAGGAACTAGTGTTTTTTCATATTTTATTTCAAATTCTATTTATTGTTATGGAGGGCTTTTCTCTGGAAGGATGACGCGTTTGTATGGGGCTTGAAGGAAAGAGAATTTGATTAGTAAAATGCAATTCCCAAAGCTTAATCGAAACTTTAAAATTCAAATTGTTAAATCAGAAAACAAGCAAAGTTAGTCTCAAAACCTTTTAAGAATTTTTTTCTGAAATGTGTCTTTTTCAAATTCACAAAATGTTCTTTACTTGCAACAATAATGGAACAAACTTTACTCCGTAGTGCTTGTGCATCCACATTAGACATAAGTTCTCTCCATAGAGGGCTACAGCCTCAGATGACTAAACTGGCTAATTTTGGCTTAAAGGTATAGTGGAGGATTTTCGCAAATTTTGGAAAACACTTTACTACAAAATGCACAACCCTGTACCCGTTGCTCTAACACACCTATTAAGCATGTGCGAGCCCATTTCTCCTCGTGCATGCTCTGTTTAAAAGTTGCTTTTTGCATCGTTCATACTAAGCTTACTTAACAAAAGAACTGCAATTTTCCACTATATCAACACCGGTAATGCTACATTCAGACCGCACAAGATAGAGGTTGCAGAAGCAGCTACTTTAAATGCAAAGTTTATGGTTGACGCACATCAAAAGGTCCTGCAGCGCGTTTTGGGCAGCAGCTAGTTGAGTTGGGAAATCTAACTTTTGCTGCTCAACGCACCACATCAACCAATCAGAGAAGCTAATCTGGGAACTGGTAGGGAGACAGTGTTCCTGATGCAGATCGCTAAGATCAATCCTCTGAAACAGTTTATTAACGCCTAAATTAACTTAAAATGTTAACACCTGTCGGCAAAATATTGATTTTATTATTCTGGTGCCTGTGGTTTGAACAGCAGCGGAAAACCGCCACCATGCGACAGGCCAGAGGCTGCTGCTGAAGGGGATTTCCAGTGACAGAGCACTGCCTGTGTATAGGGATCTAAGTGGCTCCGACAGCGACATAATATTTGAAGGCAGGATCATAATCTTGATGTTCTGACTACACAGATTAAGTTTTCAGGTGGACTTTCTCACTTAAAACCATTAAAAGTACTTTTTACCCACTTATAGCAACAAATATAGTGAAGCAACTTGCGGTCTGAACATAGCATAAATAAGGAGTACGTAGGACGGCCTTATGTAAACATTGCTCACCAGAATGATTGACAGTTAGAAGGACCTCTTATTTTGATGATCCACCTAGAAAAAGAAAATCCTCCCCTATACCTGTAAAGCTCGCTCTGGTCGTTACGCAGCGAGACTCTTGTTGATCTGTTCCTTCCTCCCAGCAGGTCCCAGCATCGGCAGCTTGTTCCACATGGCGGACGACCTGGGCCGCGCCATGGAGTCGCTCGTCAGCGCCATGACCGACGAGCGGGGCGTGGAACTGGAGCCGGCCCGACCTTTTTGACCCCCTCCATCCATCTCATCGCATGCTTTTTCTAGTCAAAACTGGATTGAAAACTGTTTACACAGAGAATATAATGTCTATTTTTGTGAAGGATTGCGGTTAAAGCAACAAGTACAAAATAAATACAAAAAAAAAAACTCTTAAGATTTGAGTAGTTTCTTAAAAACATCCTGTTTTATTGTTAAAAGAGGCTGGTTTTTAAACTTCTATGCAATTGTATAAAACTAGAGTCGGGGGGGATTTAAAGGAAAAAGATGAGACCTACAGCAACGCGTCTTCAGTGTCCTCGTATATTTGCTATCTCTTTCTAACCGGGGAAACAAGCTGAAGCTTTGATTGTAACCATGAGGGGTTTTCTAAGAGGCTGATTTCTTTGCTTGTGTGAGAGAGTGAGTTTCTGTATGTTGTGCCTAAAATTTCATCACTTTTTTTTTTTAGAGGGATTCTACCGTTTAAAAGTGGTTTTAGATAAATACCTTAAGCAGGATCCTAATTAAACAGCTGTGGATGCATTTAAAATGCACTAGAGGGCGCTGACAAAGGAAAAAAAGTTGACAGATTTTACTATTACGACAATTTGTAAATTGCACAGATTTGTTCTAAGCCCCGCCCCCTGCTGGATGTCACATCAACCAGCTCAATTTGATTGGACGGAGAGCCTCTGAATCAAATTAGGTTCCTGTTTCCTTCAACATTAAAAATAGTCCCCAAGCATAATGCTGCCACCTCCATGTTTTACTATAGGTGACGTTTTACTCTCTCCTTTTAAATGAATGTCAGATTAGAGGCTTGTCGCCTACCGGAGGTTTGGACGTCTGTAGAGTTCCTCTCGTCTCCTGGTCGGGTTGATTTGTCAGTTCAGGGCTCCAAAACAGTCTGAAAAGAAAAGTATAGTGAAAATCTTCATTTTTCTCCCCCCTAATAACATGTTTTGTTAATATTTTCCTCTTATGTTTTAGAAGCAAAGTGCAAAACAGGTTATTAAGAGTTAACTTAATTTGTTTTCTCTATTAGATAAAGCAGCAGAATAAAGCTGCTTCCCCGTAAAGAAACGGTTCACTTTATTAGCTCGGCCACTTTAGAAAGTTGCTGGGTTTTTATTTCAGGACTGGCGAACAGGAGCTCTACCTCCTGATCTCTGGAAATGCAGTAATAATTTCAGCTCCAGTATTAATAATAAATAAACTATTTACACTGATGGGACGTCCTGCTCCGTTAACTACTGTCCAATCTCATACCTAATCTGTTTGGTTTATTTTTTTCCTGTGTGAGAGTTGAATGTTTTGGTGTTCTGTTTTCCTCTCCGGTGTGAGGTGCTCTGATATTAATGTGTGACTAAAGGAAAATCTTAATTTAATTAAGACATATGGATCGCTGTCGTCATGTTCCTGCAGCATGACCCAATGAGTTTTTAAACTTTCCACCCAAACAGAATCAGATCTGTTTGTTCAATTTCGAAGAACATGTCAGTTTTCAGCTAATTTTATTTTATTTTTTTTCCAAATAACATGTCAGTTTCCATCAAATGTATGCCTTACTACTGTATTATAAATGCTTTACTGTATACCAATAAAGCATGCCGTTATGTTGACAGTCTCTCTGCCTTACTTCACATGATGATCCTCCAGACACCTTTAATACCAGAGAACATGTTTTGGTTTCTGTATTGCATTTAAAGATTTCTGATCAAGCTCATTTTACAAACATTATCTAACTAAATTACTTTTTTAATTGTTAGATCAGAGGTCTATTAGCAGACGCCATCAAATGAGGATCTATAAGGACCTATCCTATTATAATGAAATTATTTTTGTTTGATTTCATGACAATTTTAAAATTTATTTAACGCCATATTTTGACACTCATTTTTTTTTTTCTCGATCTGTCTTTATTTCCTGCTTACGGAAGCGGATTAGGGCCACTGGAAAAAAAAAAAAAGTTATCTGATTTTTAAATTTCATTTCAGTTTAACATGGGAAAAAAGTCAGAATTCTGAGAAAAAATACAGAATACTAAACTGAAATAAAATTTAAAAATCTAACTTTTTTTTTCCACTGGCACTAATCCTCTTCCGTACCTGCTCTAATAATTGAATAAATAGGCGGGAATAAAAAGAGTATAGATAAAAGACAAAAATATTTGACATTGGCTAAGTAGTAGTAGTAGTAGTGAAACATTTTTTATTTTTCTTGTTTGTTTTATATGATTGGGATATTTATTCTATAGAATATTTATTTATTCAGCCATAGGGGAAACTAAGGAAGCCTGGAACGCTCAAAAATGGTAACAGCAAGTAGTGGTCATTTCTGAGGCCCAATCCAAAACCGACCCCTGAACACTAAAGGCCAATTTATATTTCTGACGCACAACCCCTGCATATGGAGGACCAACTCTGCCATATATAAAAATAAATACAGAAATAAATAATGCTCAATAAATAAATAAGCATACAATTAATTGCCACCAAAAATACAATAAACAAAATAAATGTAAGTAGAAATGAAATTATACATTATAATTAAATTACACATTTATACAGTGAGATATAAATGTATATAACTCTTAATTAGCTTCTTTATTTATTTGCCTTTGTAATATTTACCTTATTTATTTTTTCATCCTTTATAATCTTCAACTTTATTTTTTAATTACTTGTATTTTTAAGTATTTATTTATGTTATAATACTTTTGTGTTTTATTCTTCTTTTGTATTTTTACCCTAGTTATTTATTTCTGTCTGCCCTTTTTACATTTCTCTATGCATTTCTACCTCATTATGCAAATGAGGAGGGGGTGTGTCCTAGAGAGTCAACTTCTGCTCATTGGTTGGCTTGGCGTTCCATCTTCTTAACTCACAGAGCTCAGAGTACTAAGTTAAATGTTCTCTTTTCTGTTGCTGTTGTTCAACAAGTTCTAAGGTTATTTGAGGCGAGAAAATTATACTTTTAAGCATCTCCATATGGCCCACTCACAGATTAAATGCGTAATTTAAAAGAAAATGTTCCAAACTTGAGAGGACCGCGGCAACCAGCGGAGCTCCGACCCTCACAGCAGCCAGGTCTAACAGCAGCCCGTCTGCAGCGGCCCTCTCTTGGCATAGCTGTGTGTGAAGGACCGCTGGCTATGATGGCGATTTTTTGTTGTATTTGGCAAAGT
>NW_015150994.1:0-1545 GCF_000732505.1 Cyprinodon variegatus | reverse complement strand
ATATTACAAAGACAAATAAAGAAGCTAATTAAAAGAGTTATATACATTTATGTCTGACTGTATAATTAATTTTTTTTACTTACATTAATTTGTCGATTGTATTTTTGGTGGCAATTAATTGTATGCTTATTTATTCATTGAGCATTTATTTATTTCTGTATTTATTTTTGAATATGGCAGAGTTGGCCCTCCATACCTGCAACCGTCATATCTGACTACGCGTCGGACGGTCACAAACCCGCAACAGAGCTCAAGCGGAAGTGCACAGACGAAAAGCAGCTGTGATTGGTCCTTGGTATGCCTTTTCGGCTGTCTGTGTGGTCGTCCGTCTCGATTCGGTTCCGGGGTGCGCGTAGTTTTTAAAAACTACGATGAAAGGTTAATCGAGGAGGATTGGAAGTACAACCACTTCTACGATGCCTCAGACAAATTATATAAATATATCCTCAACAATGTCTAGCAACTCTAGTTCCATCTGTGTGACCGTGATTTCTTGCAGACGCACCATTGTTAATTTTTGAAGATAAACACTCACGCCGGCGCATCTGCCGAAGTTCTCGCGAGTTCTCGAAAAGGCTCCCCCTATCGCTTTGGTGGGAAACTGCTGTGACTGATGGTGCAGAAGCATACCAGCAAAACTGGTTTGCAACCAGAGACAGGTATGATGGTAGCAGAGGCTATGCGTCAGAAGCATAAATTGGCCTTAAGAATCTAAGAGTCGGATGTGTAGAAACAAGCACAGGTAGAGACACGGGAAACATCAAGATGCAGATGTCGTCACTGCGGCTGCTGGAAACCTTGCTAACATGGGCGACGTCAACCGATTTTTTTTGCCAGAGTTGAGGCTAAAAGCTTCACTTTGTCTTCCTTGTTTGAACTGATGAGTTCACTGACCTGGAGAGGCTGCTGATCCTCAGGGGTCACGGCTCTGGTTTTGCAAGCGGGTTCCAGGTCTGTGAAGGACATGAGAGATTGTTCCTTCATTATTGTAATCATCAATAAAGCCAAAGAAATATTAGTAAAATGTTAAAGCAAGACTAAAACCCCCTGGTTTAGCTCCCCCTGAAGGCCACAGGCATCACTGCAATGTGGCGACATGAAGCCAAATTCATACCTCTGGATTAAATCCTACATCAGAGAGACAGAAATGTGTTAGACGCCTCTTTGGGTGCTGGCCTGAACGTCCACATCTCCACCATATTGAATTTGGTAGAGAGGAGCAATAGAGATGTTATGCCATATGCCATGATCATACTTTTTGGACATTGGGAACCACTGATGATGTGGAATCAGCTGTGGAATCTCTGCAATAACCCCCCTTCCAGCCAAGGCCTCCACAGGCAAGTCACAGAGGTCTGCCCCCCCGTGTGAGGACAGACAAAACCACAGAGCACACAGAATTCTCTCTCTTTTGCCTCTTCTGCCCTGCGCTCAAAGCTGGGGTCCACCTCAGCTGGATCTCCAACACAGTGGAGATGCAGGCCCCAGGGGAACCAGATCTCCAGAACCATCAAGGATAAGTCAGAACCTTTCAGAACCAAACTG
>NW_015150993.1:569572-602425 GCF_000732505.1 Cyprinodon variegatus | reverse complement strand
TTTTCTATTTATTGCTGTGATTATTAGTGTTTATTATGTTAAAGTTAAAACTTTAACTCAAACCCGATGGCCCAGTCCTAATTTCAGCATGTGAGGGCCAGCCCTCCTCAAACCATACTGGCACCAAAACTTACTCTCCGGTCGAAGCACCTACCTGTGACAGTAAATAACTCAAGGAGCTCAAGAAGTAATACAAGGTTAACTATTTAAATGATGCATGCACTATATGTAGCCCTTCCTTGTGTTCTACAAACAGGGAGCATTTTCATTAACGTCCATCATGTTAAAATGCACAAATGCATCAACAATGCACAGCTTTGCTCCTGTTTTGTCAGAGAAAAACATTATCCTGCTGCATTGATGTGAGCTGATGAGAGAGGATCAACGCCTCAGATCTACGGGTCACTTTGGTCACATCGCACAATAATCGTGTGATCCTCTTCATAGTGTGGGAAAACCCAAATGAAACCCAGGCCTCCACTCTGAGCATAATGGCCTAAAGGTGGTTATCTCATTGCCTGAGTCACTGATCAGGGTTTTGTCTTGTAACCTTTTTTTTTTTTTTTCAATCAAATAGGAGCAGATAGCTCAATCCACTTCATCAGATCAGAGCTCCTCTCTGCATATCACCCTATAGCCTCCTTTTCTTATCCTACTCCTCAATAATGGTCAATCCTACATCAATACGCAAGCTTCCTTTCACTCTGTCTATTCCCAGAGGTGGCCTCATTACCCCAGGGTGTTTTGTTTGTTTGTTCCTTGGTCAAAGAAGCTGAATTGAGCAGCAGGCAGGGGTGGTTGGAAAAGCGAGAAAGGGGTGGGGTATGTTGAAGATGGCTTTAGTGAGTGGACAAGGGCCTGAGGACACAGGAGTCCCTGTGGCTCTGAAGAGGACAGATCAGCAATCACAGGGCAGCAGGCCATGGGAGGCCGCATTTATCAGATCATGTTGATACGAATCACTGTGTGGAAGATTAGGCAGGCAGCAAAGATGACAAAGAGCAGAGGATGTGAAAAAAAACTTATACGAAGGAGTGTAAAATGTGAAAAGGTTTAGGTTCTGCAAATAATTGGAAACCGGTTTTCATTATTGCAAAGACTGAAACTCTTTTTTGCTTTACAAATCTAGGTTTAATACTTCTCTAATAGAAAACAAGCAGCAATTAAATTGAAAGACTTTAAAAAGTGAAGGTCTTCTGTTTGTGTAAAGCTAAAGTGTGATGATATTCAATTAGATGAAAGACATTGCGGGTTTGGGAGCACAGGAGGAAGTTTTAGCTATATACTAAAAACACAATTTTCTTTTATTTACAAAAATTGATAGAAGAAAAAAAATGAAATGTTTTAAATAATCTTTTATAGGTTTACAAGAATGCTATTCAAATTTAGTTTCTGCTTTTACTGTTGATTACACACAAAAAATTATATCTCAGGCACAATAACTGGGGATGTAACTGATGCGCAAACTTATTAACCAGTTCTGCTGAACCTTAAACTTAATTATTGCTCTATTCTCTAAATGTAAACCTAAAAAACTTTTAGTCAAAATACATCACCTATTTCTCATACATGAAGCTCAATTTCAATGAGTAAAATGTTGTCATTCAATATTCTTTAAGCCGTTTGTCTGAATTTGTCTTATAGCATAGCCAAAAAACTGTCACTCAGTTTTACAATTAGCACTCAGAGATGGAGCAGAATAGGGGCCACAGGTGTGACGTCTGGTTTAAGAGCAATGGAGACCTACATCAGAATGCATGAAGGAATACTGCATTGAATTTCATTTTTTATTTATGTGTAGCACCATTCATACTTTTTAAGTAATTTTTTTTAGGAAAAATAAAACTGTACAGTATTTTCGTTTTTCTTGAACATTTAAATCAATTCTCAGAAAATATTCCTCATATTCTCAGAACCCTACACACAATTAAAAAAAACACTCTTCAAAACTCTTTGATCTCCTAAAAATCAAACTTTACTTTCAAAACTATATGAATTCCTCTATGAACATGGTTTGGTTTGCAAATGAAAAACACCAACCAACAAATTAATAAACTTTTATAAAAAAGTATTTGAACACGGATGACCTCATTGTAAAATACTATTATGGATGGAGATCAGAAATCATTACTTAGGTCTTTTTCTCTTCAGTGTTATGCTCTCTGTAGATACTAAATAAGTGTTTTGTAAAAATGTTTAACCACTCTAATTCCGAACATGCAAAATAGTATATCTCATGAACTGTACAGTTTTTTAATTTTCCAAAAACATATAATCATACAGACATAAAGTTAAATATGGTGGTACACATAAAAGACATGAAAGTTACTGTACATGTTGTGACAGTAAAAAAACAAACAAACTGCTGTTTCTTCCTCAATGTTTTCCAATACTGGCCTTCTGCATAAAAACAGAAGTTCTCACATGGATCTTTTTTCTGTCCAAAGTCTGAATGCTAGATTTAAAACTGTATGGCAGGTGTTCACCAATGCTATGAAGCTAGTGCAAAGTTGGACAAATCGCATTTATAGTTTGGAATGACTGTGTTCCTTGTGAAAACAGCTACTGAAAACTATGCTTAATGCAGGGAAAATATTTGAAGATTTTTTTGAGAAAAGTGTGTTTAAGAACTACATCTAAAGGGAAGAGTAGGTTTGTATTTTGGCCGACAGTAGAAAATGTGCAATAAACGATGGAACAAGCTGCAAAAGGTGTGTAATAAACACCCCAAAAGCACAAAAAGAAAATATAATGGAAACCCACAAGCAACACAGAAAATGCAAACAAAAAAATGCTGTGATCATAAACAAAATTATGTACCGGTAAGCAAAAACACAATTTGTGCAAGTCAGCAAACTCACTCAACAAAAGGAAGTGCTCCAGACCACTAGAGGGAGTTTAAAAAAGAAGAAACCATGTCAGTGGACCAAAGTGTACTCTCTCTCTCTTTACACACACACACATAGTGGGTGTGTTCGATTTCAGAGGCTGCATCCTCCAAAGACCCGGTCTACCTGGACTGGATCCTTTGAGGTCTGTTAAAATGAGGAGAGCGGAAGAGTTTTGGGTATGGCTTCAGGTCCAGTATGGCTTCAAACAGGTCCACCTTCTCCGGCTTTTGATTTGTCGCCTAGCAGGCACACAAAAAGCAGGCCAAACATGAATACCGAACTTTTCACTACTGTTCTGGGTGCTAATAACATTTTCGAGGAGCTTCAACAGTAGTACCGTCATCACGAATATCAGATTTATGTTAACCAAACTGCAGAGATATTGGGATCTGAGCTTAAATGACATCCAAATTTGCACAGGGACAGACAAAAACCTTTTAATAAACCAAACATTAGCCGCCACACTTCTGACTCAATAACCATTTAAAAAACACTTTTAATAATTTCAGATGGAACTATTCACATACTTGTATTGTATTAAACTCCACAATATTCACAACTGTTCAGCACCATTTATATTTTCCTTTGAGGAGGGAGCAGCCGGCTTGCTTGGACTTGCAATGTATCATGGGAAACCCAATGCTACATAGTGACTTACTGGACCCGTCCTTCAAAATGGGCAAAAAGAAGGATGCATTTGTTTTCTGCATAATAAGGAGTCTTCAAAACTGAACAGACCTCGACGCCGCGCTGTGATGTAATTGGCCAACGAAACTGGCCTTCGGAGGACACAGTCCCTAAATTTAAACTCAGCAATATACTGTATATATGATGTGTGTATATATATATATATATATATATGTGTATATATATGGTGGTGTGGGGGGTTGCTGTTGTTTTTACAATTTTGATAATTTTCTTTCTTTGATTGCAGCATGTTGTTTGTGGTTGCTCAATCATAGTTGATTGCCTTTTTTTGTTAATTATAGGTTTTTGCTTTTGTTTGCAACATACAGTATTTCTGTTGCATTAGTTTTCTCTTTTTGCGTGGTTTGGATTTTGCATCATATCTATCTTTGCAACTTGTCTCACAGTAGATGGCGCATTTGCACGTTTGCAACTAGCTTCTTTTTTTGTTGTTGTTGCAGTGATTTTCTGTTACATTTATTTTTGTTGTTGCATGTTTTGGAATTTGCATTACACATGTTTGTGCAGCTTGTTTCTACATTAATTATGTGTTCACACCTTTAATTCAGCAAACAGATTCAAGGGGTTGGTTTACAAGTTACATGGTATGGTCACTGTTCCTCGTGTACCATTTTTTAAGTACAACAAAATAATAGAAAAATTGCATTTTATGTACAATCTATGTAAAAATATTTACAACACCTATGTTGTACTGCATCTGCCCTAAGCTTAACACCAAGGAGAAAAATGTCTAAATCATGATTTATGCTTTCCTTTAAGGTTTTCTGCTGAGTTCGTCAGTGTTCAAATATTTCTTGTAAATGTCTATTTCTGTTGATGCGTGCCAAATTGCAAAAACAATAGGGTTCTAAGAAGACCTTTTTTTTTTAAGTCAAGGACAATTGAGGGGTTTTGAATATAGTTGATGTGTTTGCTGAATTGTGTGTGAAGTTCAGAGCATATGAGGTCTGTTTTCAAAAAATTTGTGTAAATGTTCAAGAAAAACGACAATGGCATCTAGAGCTGAGAAGCTTTTAATGCATGAAAAAGTGCTGAAAATTCTTCTTTTTCAGGAATCCAACAAAGGTTTAATTTGCACAAAAAGAAAGTTTAATTTGGATCTCTGATTACTTTGAATAACGAATGAAAAAAGTAGACCTAGTAATGAGCACCAATATAACCTCTGAAGCACATGCCAACTTTAACTCCATTAGAAGTTCATAATTATCCAGTGGGAATCATCTCAGATGGGACTTTTTCACTAAATTGGTTCTGGTGTAAAAACAGAGATAATTCCTGCTTCTCTAAAAAAACTAAGTTTCATTTTCCACAAACCCTAAGATCATCAGAAACATCTCACCCAGTAAATGTTTATCTTTCTCCCTTGTTTTATTTTGAGGTCTTAGCACATTGAGACAGCTTTACTAGTCAAACATACAATTTATTTCATTTGTTTCATTTATTAAAAATTAAACAAATCCTTATCATTACCACTCTCATGTATTAACACGATTTAATTTTTTGAGTGGTGCAATGGTCACGATCCCAGATGTGATCTTTGATTAGCAACAGTTAACATAAGGTTTAGAGCAGGACATACAAACGCCACCATATTAAACCTATCTTGGTTGAGAGAACTTAAAGGTATCGTGGAGGATTTTCTTTTTGAATTTTTGAAAAGACCTGCCCTCTCCACTTAAAAAAAAAGCACATGCACTGCCCTGTACCTGCTCCAGAGACGAAACACCTAAAGGCGTGCGAGAGCGTGCACAGGCCCATTTCTCCTTGTGAATGCTCTGTTTAACAGTTGCTGTTTGCATCGCTCATACAAGCTTACTTTCCAAAAAAAGATTCACAATTTTTCCATTATGTCAGACTAACCAGACGGCCTTACGTAAACATATCACTAGAATGATTGATAATTAGGAGGACCGCCTATTTTGATGATCCACCCAGAAAAAAAACATCCTCCGCTATACCTTTAATAAAGATTCTATGGTGGCCAAATACTACGAAATCAACTTGAATAGATGATTTCACAGTAAACATAAAAGATCATGCAAACCCAGAAACCTAAATTAGAAAGCACAAAAGTTGGACCAACACACAAAACACACTCAAAGGAAACACAGGAAAAATGTTTCAAGTAGCGAAATAATTAAAATTAGCTGAGTTAAGAAAAGCTGCAAACTACTGTAGGGCTGCAGAACAGAAGCCCTCCAGACCACTAGGGGGAGACAATAATAATAATATACTCATATTGAAGCAGAACATAGACACTGCTATGAACTAACGTCTTAAGACCAGATCAGTACGTGGCACTACCCGATCCGTCCCGGAAGTACGATCCATTCTAATCTAATCTGCTCATTTGCGCATGCGCAACCAGATATACGTCAAGGTCGCCCTCGATTTTATTTTGTAAAAAACACCCAAATTACGTATTTCCCTCCCCAAAATAGTAAGCACACTAAACTATACTGTGTTAAAGGTTAATAATGTATTTCCTGAGAAAATAAAAGCCTTAAAATCCTTTGGGTCAATTCGGTAAGTTTTTACCGCAGGTGGATCTCAGCTACTTATAACCTTTTTAACAAAAAACTAAAAAACCCTGAAATTTCTTCCCTTCACTTTGATTAGAAATGCAAGTTTTTCATCCACCTCTAGCAGGCATCCTTTGTTTTATCACCAGAAAAAAGCAACGCCGGATTTCTCCATGACCATCCAAGCTGCTAATGCACACCTTGTATTTCTATAATTTCTTATTAATATTGTGAACAGAGGAAGGCACAATCACACCCGCCTACACAAGGCGAAAAGCTGCACCTTGTGAAGGACACGCAGGCCTATGAATTACTGGGAGCAGGTCATTTTAAATCTGGCGGAAGGACAGCGTGTTGTTCCTGTGGAATGGGTCGTAATTAAAGGAAGCCGAGCAGCGGCTGAGAAGGCGAAAGGGCCACGCGTCAACCCCTCGCGGGCTTACGCCGCCGCTGATGGGAATTTATGGTTTACCTTCATAAAGTGGACGTGCTCACTGCTGAAGAGCTTCTAGCCACACAAGTTAACCCCAGAATCACTAGCAGGGGCCGTGCACCGAGCAGATTACTGAGATAAAGAAATGTAAGAGTCTAGTGAGCTCAGTTTATGTACAGGAAACATTAGCTGCATGTCAGCACGAATACAGCCTGCTTTTGAGGTCACCCAGAGATAGCTTGGCTCTAGTCAGCGGGACCCAGCCAGCGAGGACTCAAGAGACACCAATCGTAGCTCATGTCCACGAGGAGTGCAATTTAGTGAAGACAGGTTTGAGCATGCTCTCTTCCAAACACAAAGTAAATTGATTTTATGAACCCTCTTCTGGAGGGGGAAGCGGATTTATTTGAACAAGCCAGAAGTGTGTGCAGTACTTCACCGAGCAATGAAAACTGGATCCTGCATAATAAACCATCCCTCTCTTTCTCTCTCTCTCTCTTTTCCATAAAAGTTTCACCTCCTTCTCTCTCTATCTCTCTCTTTTAGTTCCTTCATTTCCCACTTTTCTTTTATGCCCATCTTTATCATGCTCGGTCTCAAACACACGTCCTCTCTTTTCGTTTATGCTCATGTCTCCAGCGCGGCCCGTTTTACCTCTCTGTGCATTTTGTTCCCCCCACCTCTTCCCATCTCTTTTGCCGCTCAGCTCTTTCCCTATCGCTCCATAAAACACTCCTTCTACCCGCTGCTTTCTGACGGCTCTCCCCTTCCACCTCCATCCATCTCCTCCTTACTCTCGCCCTCCCTACCCCTCTCTATCCCCTCCCAATAACTCCCCCTTCTCTCTCCAAGCCACCACCACCTCCTCGCTCCCTCTCACAGCCGTTCACTCCATTTTTCTGCACATGAGATTTGCCTAACAATAAGTGGCTCTGCCCAAGGTCAGATAAGAGAAGCACAGCCCAGGAAGCCACAGCCACTGTTTCTTTCATCCCATTTTTTCCCCTCCTCTCTCTTCTCACAGCTTTCGAATTATCTCGGCAGCACATAATAATAATTACTGAGGACGGCAACACAGAGATAAGGAAGCAGGAGCTGAAATGGCGAGCGAGAGGGAGAGAGAGAAGGGGGACAGGTTAGAAAAACTACAGAGGAAAGAAGGAGCGTTGTATAGATATATTAGAGAGGGCTGTGAGGCATGAGAGAATGAGGATGGAAGGTAGAAGTCCGATGACAATGTGGAGAAGCGGGAAAAGAGAAAATCAGGAGCTTGGTGTTTGGAATTTATTGAAGGATCACATTGTTGTTATTCTATTTCATATTCTATCAAACGATCCTGTTAAAAAGCCTAAAATAAACTATTTGACCTCTTTCTGACACTACTTTGTATGACTCCTACAAACAGCTAAACATTTTATGAGAAAATCAGAATCTGAATCCTTTTTTAGCATAAATTCTACCCTAAATGACTGAAGAAACTATTCTCCGCTCTATCTGCTGCCTCATGTCCAAAATCCCCATTCCTAGGGGAACACATCCACAAAGATACATCTAAATTCTGATGTTTGTTTCCAAGGGTTGGATGGATGTAAAATTAGTAGGAAATACACCTACAGTATCCTCCATCTGCTTAATTATAAAGGGCTGGTGTCCACAATTAGTGCCATTTAAAGTAACTGATTGGATCAAGGCCAAGAAGCATACTGTACACTGCCTTAAAAGGTATTTTACTCTCCTTTTTTTCACGTTTTTTTTACGTTACAAGTGAAAGTGGAAACAAAAAGAAAAAGGCCTGGACTTCTTTCTCTGCATCAGCTTGAAAAGTGTGGGATCATTCTATGGGTAGCTTTGGCTGTGCGATTCATATCCTCGTCCTGCTGAAAGGTGAATTTCTACCCTTAGCAAAGGTATATTTCAACCTTTTTAAGCTTTACCTCCAGCATTTCTCTTTATTCAGTTTCTATCCATCCTCTGATCTACTATGACCACCCTCTGTGTCTCTGCATCCCCATACCATGATGGTTCCAACAGTGGTGGTTCCAGAAAATGCTCATAGGGGTGGCCAGGCAGAGACCAATGCGATACCAATGAGGGGTGGCCAAAAGATAAAAGGTGCTGAAACCAAAATGAATGTGCATAAGATCAATAGTTTTCAAATAAATCAGTAAAGAAAGATCAGTTTCATGAAGTCCTTGCCAATACAAGTACAAACACATTTAAAAATCTGTTTTGTTTAACCTATGGTTTTACATAATATATACATTAATGGTCTGAGCAGTTGTTATTTATCTTTATTACATAGAAAACTCCTAGATGACTGCAGAGACATATTCTCCCAGAGAAAAAACAAATGAGTGAAGCATTTTCCTCTAAATCTATAAGGCATACAAAATAGGCATGGGTTCTCTAAATCTGTGGCGATCTGGTGTTGTTTTTCCATTTATAGATCACAAATAAATCATAGCTCTGTCAGGTGTAGCCCGTACTGCTAACTAACTGACTTCTGAGAGTAACTTTTTGCCCTCTTTTTTTCATTTTCATTTTGAAAATTTTAGATAGTATTGTTTGCCACCTCATTGCAGCTAGTATCATTAGCTAATTGCTAAAAGCTAATTGCCGTTTTCTTGTAGTTAAATTTTGACTTCATATCTAACAGACATATCAGTCGTCAACCGACACGATGCTGGATATGAAAGGAAAAATGTTTAACAGTAGATGCAAACTAAATGTTAATGTCAATGTCTGCTCTCAGTTTAAAATGAGAGGTTATTCAAGCCTAATTTTCTTTAGCATTTAGTGAAGCTAGCCTTAGCTTACGTCATAAAAAGTTACAAATTTAACCTTAAAGCATATGTCTAATACGGTCGGAACACATTCATGACTGTGTTAAATGGGTTATTTAATGTTGAGTTCACTTAAAGGTATAGAGGATAATCTATTTTTTCCAGGTGGATCATCTAAATGATTGGTCCTCCTAATTGTCAGTCATTCTGGTGATATGTGATAAAGTGATAAAGCCGTCATATGTGCTCTGTCATGATCGGTTTAAGGAATCTGACCCAAAATCAGAGAAACCCCTCAGAGACCACGGAGAAAAGTTTAACAGGTTTATTTGTGGTATGAGGACTGGGGTAGGATCTGGAACTCAGTGAAATGGTGAACTGGAAGTTTGAGGGGGCTCTTGTCAATTGTTGAATCCAGTCTGTGTGGGATTATCCAGAGAATAGGGAACACGTAGGAGAGCGGACAGGTAGACAAATGTTGGACCCGGAGGAGTAATGGAGCGGACTGTCACTCGGATTTCCGATGGGAACTTGAACGGATCATGTGGAGGTTTTCCCCTGCTCAGTGTGAACTCAGTATTTCCTTCCAGGAGGAGAAGGTCCAGGTATCCAATAATACAGGAAGGTTTCCCAAAACTGGCAAACACTCTGGCCTTGAGGTAGTGACAGCCCACTGCTCAAATACTCCTCCAGTTAATGGTCCAATGAGCCGCAGGTGTGCAGGGAAGCCCAACGAAGACAGGGCACCTCCTGGTGGTGGAGAGAAGGAAACACACAAACAGACCACATAAACTGGATTCCTAACATGCTCGTCCCTTCAGCTATCTTTTTCTGCACATGCGCACTCTCAAGCGTATCTCTGTGGTGAGCTACAGTTTAGACAGTCATTAAAGCTCACCTTTATCACTGCGTTTCTTTGAAAATGGCTGAGGCTCGTAAGAGAAAAAGTGTCTATGAAGTGTATGTGAAGAAAAGAAAGGCCTCAGAAGAGGCAGATATATCCCAAAATGCTTTGTGCGGAGAGCTCTCCTCGCAAAGCATCATGGGAGTTGCTGTCACAGTGGCCCACTATCGCTACCCGACAGCAGCGACTAATAACAAAGATGGTGTGACCAACAGAGCAAAAAGCAGTGATCATCTGTCTGAACGGTCAGTTATCTGAGTTTGCTATAATGTCCACTATGTAGTCCCCGCTCTATATAGTGAGGGAAGGCTTAGGGCGTGCATTTTTTTTAGATGAGGAGAGTGGAGAGGCCAGGTCTTTTAAAATAAGGCACAAAAATCCTCCACTGTATCTTTAAATAAAAATGAATATGCGATCCACATATACACCACAAAAGTAAGTGTGATTATTTTTTCTTTGGTTTGGTTCATTATTTTATTGTCTGAAATTTTTTATGTGTCTTATTTGTAAGTTAAATGAATGCACAGAGAGGATGTTGATTGGTAAATAAAAAAACACTCATTCTGGTTTTCACTCTTGTTTCATATAGTCCATTGGATAGAAAAAGTCAGATTTGAAGATAAACAAGATATCGGAAATCAGTTAATGTCTTTCATTATACACAAAACATGAAGTAGAGTTCTCCAAATCATTTTTTTCTTTTTTCTTTTCAAAATAAAAGTTATAGGTAGTTGTAGGTAATAACTGACATATATTAGGTAATGGGTGCATGTAATAACTTAAGGTATATCCAGTGACAACATTCACATTTTACTGAATACTAGTTTGAACTCAAAATATCTCAGTAGGCTCACCAGATATAAAGTAAGCTTCAGCAAAAAGAAAGGAATTCTAGTCTTATCATAAATGTTAATTGTGGGGGTTTGGAGCACTTTTGTGAAAAACCAAGAGTGTTTGTTATTCAACCAGAAATTGTATTGAAGTGTAGTAAATTTTTAAAAAATATATGACTTAAGTAACATGTATGACGCTGTAAAACTACTCCTAAAAGTATATTTTTGTCAAACGTTACTCAGGTAAATGTGAGTAAATGTAACTGGGTGCTGCCGGCCTCTGGGAATCAGAATATATGCGTGTTTAGATGAAGACTCGGGATGAACCATATAGAAATAAAAAAACTTTTTTAAAAAGCTTGTTAAATTAAAGTCACTCAACCCCAATTATGATACGATCTTAGCAGCATGTCCCAAGGCAAGCCTGAGAAAGAGTGCTGATGCTGCTATCATTATTGGACACATGATGCACCTCTCTGCTGACCAGCTTAGCAGGGGTTTCACATTATGTGTCATATCCCAGTAGCATTTACAGTTAATGGGGTCAAAAGTGTTGAGATTTTTTTTTCAAAAACTGATTGCACTTTTTTAAAGGCAGACTAAATTAGGCACACAAAGTAAGAACATACAGAAATTTGCACTTAAATATTTTCTTTGTTGTAGTGCTTCTTGGAAACAGATCGTATGCTTATCTTTACTTCTATATACAAAAAAAAACATGCAAAATCCTCCTTTAGTGGAGCCAGTTTGGGGCAGCTTCTCCCTCTTTGGAAGAACAATCCCATATCTGCACTCTAAAGCCGGGTTCACGGTGCGATTTATTTCCATGGTAGGCAAACTTGTTCATTGTGAAAGAAAATCTCTGGTCATGTGCTTGATTCAACGCTTTGTGGTCGTTCAAAGCGACTGACACACTGACTGCTGTTTCAGCTCTTTTGTGTGCTTTTACTGCTGTCTCCTTTCCCTGCTTCTCTCCCTCTCTTTTCAACTTCAATAACAAGCCCATTAACATCCACAATGATATGTCCAACATTTTTCTCTTGCAGCAAGAAATCCAGCAGTCTTGCATCATCCATCATGCAGTGTGACAAGAGTTACTGTCATATCCTTCTCCAATAGTGGGAAACATTGAAGTCTTTCACCAGTCTTAATAGCACAGTGGAAGCTAGACTTCAGGAACCAAACTTTGTCCTCCAAGATGTCATTGTTGGTCTGCAAAGAACACTGTTTGTTCAAAGACAGCTTACAATATTTGGGAAGAAAGAGGAAGGAACTGTCTGCAGTCTCCACTGAACAACTCGGCATGAGGGTGATGGATAAAAAAATCCCAGATGAGATTATTACACCAATTAAGAGTTGAAGAATGTGATTCAGACGCACAGCAGTATTTGATCTACTTCATGTTTTGTGTATAATGGAAGACATTAACTGATATCTGGTTTATTTTCAACTTTGACTTTTTCCATCCAATAGATGATACGAAACAAGAGTCAAAAAACCAGAATGAGTCGTTTTCTATTTACCAATCAACATTCTGTCTGTTCAGCCATTTAACATACAAATGAGACAAATAAAAAAAAAAAAACAACAACAAATTCCTAGTTGTATAACACCTTTTTTTCAGACAACAAACCAAACCAAAAAAAAAAAAAAAATCACACTTTTTTTTAAATACACACCGAGTCTGACTTTTGTGGTGTAGATGTGGATGGCATATTAATTTTTATTTTGAAGGTATTGTGGAAGATTTTCACGCCTTCTTTTTGCACAACCCTGTACCTGCTACCGAGAGGGAACTCGTGCAAAAGTGCGCACAAGCCCATTTCACCTCATGCACGCTCTGTTTAAAAGTTGCTAGTCTCGTAGCTCATACAAGCCTACTGTGTTCCCTCTACTGTAACCTCTAAATACCTCCATCACTATATAGAGCGGGAACTATATAGTGAACTTTAGAGCAAACTCAGTTAACTGATCGTTCAGACAGATGATCACTGCTTTTTTGCCCCTCTGGTCACGTAACTCCTCCTCCCATGCGCGTCAAACTTCACTTGTGCCACTTCTCCTGTTAATATAGTAAAGCCCTCCAGACCGCCCAGGACCAGGCTACCCGTGATGCAAATTAGCCAATGAGCTGCTGTCAGTCTGGGTTGCTGCTGCTGCTGCTTTTAGCCACAGCAGGCAAACCTATATCAATCCGGGCGATGGGAAAGAAGGAGAAGATGATGAGAAAAAGAGAAAGTGTGGACTGCTGGAAGAACCACGGTGAACTGGTGAAAGAAAAGTGAAATGGTGCTCAAAGATGACTCTGCACATTTTGAGTATGTTTGGCTCAACCTGCTGCTGTGAAGCAGGATTCTCCACCATGAACAGAATCAAAAATAAATATGGATCCAGGCTCAAAATGAGCACCTTGATATGTGGTTTAGAATGGCTTTGTCTCCATTCAAACAAAGGTTTATGTCAGTTTTATACTGATGCTGGTATTAAAAATAACCTCCTCTAATCTTACAAGTATCTTATATTTATTTAATGTTCATATTGAAATTAACTAAACTGAAATTAATTAAAGCATGGGCGGTTCTAGAGGGGATCCAGCAGGCAACAGTGCCCATGTAGAACTGACCCTGACCCTTGTTATGGCTCCTATACTAAAGACATAATATAGAATAAATACATTTTAAAGACATAAACTGTTGTCCTGTTCTTTATTTCATCCTTTGTCCTGTGCTCCCATGAAAACATGCTTCCACTTTTTTTTTTTGCCTTGATCATAAAGCTGAAATCACAATGGTATAAAGAGTAGTCTGTTTTAAAATGCTTCAGACGCTTTACTGACTGTTTTCTACAGACCTATAGATGTATAATGATGTCATCACTCTGCTCCGGTAAAAAGTTTGATTAAACTTAGTCTGGAAACTAAGAGGAAAATTCATTTTTAACTTGTAAAGCTTCATCTGAAGTGATCTTTTCAAGGTAGTGTGTTTATAATGAACAAGTTGCCTGAGTTGGGGATTGATTGTAGCATTGTCCAAATATTATAAATAAACTGTTCCAGTACCAGGTTTGATATTTACTTTTGACCAGAGGACACATTTCATTCTCTGTTTATAAATCTAGTTGTTGTTAATTTAAAGCAGAAATTGAAGAATGTTTACATCTGTTTTATATGATCCAGCAGTACCATTTGAAGATATTTTGCTTCCAGAATGGTGCTTCTCTGCAGGTTTAGTGTCCTTAGGTGGGAAAGTCTCACCTTGACTCCTCCAAACATTCTTCTTGTATTTGTGCTGACTGAGTGTTTTTAACCATAAAACTTTCCTGCAAGGTTCAACAGGCTTGCCCATGTGGGCATCTACACATTTAATAAAGCTCAAAGGTTTTGTTTTTGGAATTGATAAAGTGGGTTAGCATCAAGCTTCTGGAATTGCTCTGGCCTCAACCTTGGTATAATTATACAACAAAGCTGAAATCCAGGTTTGAACGAGGAAATCAATTATTTCATCTCAACAAACACAATTTTGATTATGGCAAAAACAACAAAAAATGTCTCATCAAGGCTTACATGCTTTAATTAAGCATGTAAGTGAGACACTTTGCCAGTGGAATAAGACAATTTACATTTAAAATAAGGAAAAAAACAACTGCAGTTTTTATTTCAAGTGCATAATATCCAATTATCTATTTTAAGGGTAAAAAGAATCATTCCATTGGCAGATCATCTTATTTATCTTCTTAAATTAACGGTAAATAAACTTATTTTAAGAAATATTTAATGATTTTTTTTTAGAATTTTTTTTTGCAGTACAGTATTTTGAAGGAATATTTTGTAACGTTTTTGTGTGAATTTACCACTGAGGAGATTAGATATAAAAACTGATTAACCTATTGTTTATCAAAAAAACTAAACACGTGTTTCACTTAAACACGCCTTTTTTATAAAGGAAAGCTTTAGCTGCTTGCAACATTTGCGTAACTTTGTTTATTTTTTATTTTTCTTGTCCTTATTCCCCAGTTGGCTGTAGTCCCATCTGACCAGCGTCTTTTGCCCGTCCTTCTTGTAATGACGTCTGTACGGTTGAAGACTGTCTGGATTCAGCACAGTTCCTTTCTTACCATTGATTGAGTCCTTACTGTTCACCCTGTGGAGGGTAAAGGAAAAGGAGCGAGGAACAGGAGGTACGGGCAACAATCAGAGGCATTCGGAGCCCCAGTGCAACTCATGCTGAGGCAGCACAGACATTCTCAGTGTTAATGTCAGCATCCAGTTGCAGTGAAATTCTCCAACCACTTCACCTGGGACCAGATAATGAGCTTCAAAGCAAACTAAGTACAGTAATTCCACATCTATAAAAGTTCACAACTCCCTGGCAAAATGGGTTGTAACATGGATTTGTCTTGGTAAACCACCTAATTAGGAAAAGCAGCTTCACTAATTATATTTTAATCACAATACATGTTGCATCCTAAAGAGCAAATGTTAAATTGTTGAATTAAAACATATTTGTGCTCATATGTTTTAGGATTCTATAATTTAGGAAGGTTCAAAATAAAAAAATAAATATGTTTCTAAATTGAATGGATTGGTTTTAAATTGTCAATATATATTTTTTTGATTAAAATGTGATCAATTATTGCAGACTCTATAATAAACTTGGTCAAAAGAGTTCCACCCCTAATTAATCCCAACATTTGAGCTAAATCACTTACATTTTACAAAGGAACACCTAAAATGTATTTATACTTAAACAGAGGTGTCAAGTAATGAAGTAGAAATACTTCATTACTGTACTTAAGTACACTTTTTAGGTATCTATACTTTACTCCATTACTTATTTTTCTTCCTACTTCTAACCTCTACTCATTAAATTTTCACACAAGTATCTGTACTTTCGATTCCTTACATTTTAAAATCAAACATTTCTCATCTCTCTTGGCTTCGGTTTAATGTTTATAAATATTTATTTCACATCATGTGCGCCATCCAATGCAGATCATTGGTTCCATCCACATCTAATAAAAAACTAGTGTAAATATAACACAAACACTCATTGGTTAGCTAAAGGAAATCATCAGAAGCAAGCAGGTGTTCTTCAAACTGCAAACACGAACTGTCTATGCCACGCTACAATGTTGGATTCAGAAAAATATATATATATTTTTTTATTTAACCTTTATTTCACCAGGGGGGGGAAATACCATTGAGATTAAAAACCTCTTTTTCAAGGGAGTCCTGGCCAATAGGCAGCAAAGTTACATTAAGAAACAGAGATACAGTACATTAAAATAAATGACAGGTACATAAAAAAACGTATCAAGTAAAACAATTACAGATCATTGAGGCTACTTCAAATTCGTTCACTTTCAACTTAAAAGCATTTAAAGATAAAAACTCAGTCAACTTCCCGTTTCTTTGTAAAAAAAAAAAATCCATGTAGACGGAGCTGCGTAGCCAAAGGCTTTCTTCCATAGTTCTGTGTGGGCAAAAGGAACAGTAAGCAACAGCTGATCCTTGGATCTCAGGGCAGAAGAAGCCATGCTTTTCTGTGTAAGTAAGGTACAAATGTAAGAGGGCAGTAATCCAAGAAGGACCTTGTTAATAAAAGTGTATCAATGACACTGCCTTCTCCTAGAGAGGGAAGGCCAGTGATGTGTCACAGTTTGTGATGAACCTTATGAAGCATGGTAAACAGAGTCCAACATCTGAAGACATGAAGAAGTAGCATTCTTATAAAAAAGATCACCATAATCTAAGACTGATAAAAAACATGGCAGAGACAAGGCACTTTTTTACTCCAAAAAAAAAAAAAAAACATGGCTTATTACGAAAGGAGAAGCCCAGTTTAACTTTAAATTTCTTAACAAGTTTATCAATAAAAGGTTTGAAGGTGAGGGAGTCATCAATTCCAATTCCAAGGTACCACCTCAAGGACATTCCCCTCCAGAGTGGACACTACTGGCACGGTTTGAGGCACCTTCCTAGTATTTGAAAACAACATAAACTTTGTTTTGTCAGCATTAAGAAATAATTTAAGATTAATAAATGGATACTGTACAGCAACAAAGTTTTTCTGTAGGGAATAAGTAGCCTGTTCAAGAGATGACCCAAAGCAATAACTAATGGTATCATCAGCATAAAAACGCATATTAGCATGAGAGCGGTTTTTTTACAACATTGTTGATGTACAAGATAAATAAGAGGGGGCCCAAAACAGATCCTTGTGGCACACCCATGTGAACAGTAACCAATTCAAAAATATGTTGAAATGTCTGAAAGGTTGGACACAGTATCGGAGTATCAGGAGATGGAAATGGAGATCAACAAGACCTCACTCATCCTTGGCCCTGTCTCAAAGAATTTTTCGAAATAGTCAAAAAATTGAGCTTTCAATTCATATAGTGACATCTGGCCGGGTTGCCACTATAGTTTTATACTTTAAGTGTTTTTTGGACCACATACTTTTTCACTTTTACTTGAGTAAAGAGGTCAAGGTAATACTTCAACTTTTACCAGAGTGTTTTTAAACTNTGGTGATATGTGATAAAGTGATAAAGCCGTCATATGTGCTCTGTCATGATCGGTTTAAGGAATCTGACCCAAAATCAGAGAAACCCCTCAGAGGCCACGGAGAAAAGTTTAACAGGTTTATTTGTGGTATGAGGACTCGGGTAGGATCTGGAACTCAGTGAAATGGTGAACTGGAAGTTTGAGGGGGCTCTTGTCAATTGTTGAATCCAGTCTGTGTGGGATTATCCAGAGAATAGGGAACACGTAGGAGAGCGGACAGGTAGACAAATGTTGGACCCGGAGGAGTAATGGAGTGGACTGTCACTCGGATTTCCGATGGGAACTTGAACGGATCATGTGGAGGTTTTCCCCTGCTCAGTGTGAACTCAGTATTTCCTTCCAGGAGGAGAAGGTCCAGGTATCCAATTATACAGGAAGGTTTCCCAAAACTGGCAAACACTCTGGCCTTGAGGTAGTGACAGCCCACTGCTCAAATACTCCTCCAGTTAATG
Organism: Cyprinodon variegatus; assembly: GCF_000732505.1. Taxonomy (NCBI): domain Eukaryota; kingdom Metazoa; phylum Chordata; class Actinopteri; order Cyprinodontiformes; family Cyprinodontidae; genus Cyprinodon; species Cyprinodon variegatus. The sequence goes on along the minus strand of NW_015150993.1, from coordinate 584,334 downwards.
GTCCAATGAGCCGCAGGTGTGCAGAGAGGCCCAACGAAGACAGGGCACCTCCTGGTGGTGGAGAGAAGGAAACACACAAACAGACCACACAAACTGGATTCCTAACATGCTCGTCCCTTCAGCTATCTTTTTCTGCACATGCGCACTCTCAAGCGTATCTCTGTGGTGAGCTACAGTTTAGACAGTCATTAAAGCTCACCTTTATCACTGTGTTTCTTTGAAAATGGCTGAGGCTCGTAAGAGAAAAAGTGTCTATGAAGTGTATTTGAAGAAAAGAAAGGCCTCAGAAGAGGCAGATATATCCCAAAATGCTTTGTGCGGAGAGCTCTCCTCGCAAAGCATCATGGGATTTGCTGTCACATTGGCCCACTATCGCTACCCGACAGCAGCGACTAATAACAAAGATGGTGTGACCAATAGAGCAAAAAGCAGTGATCATCTGTCTGAACGGTCAGTTATCTGAGTTTGCTATAATGTCCACTATGTAGTCCCCGCTCTATATAGTGAGGGAAGGCTTAGGGCGTGCATTTTTTTTAGATGAGGAGAGTGGAGAGGCCAGGTCTTTTAAAATAAGGCACAAAAATCCTCCACTGTATCTTTAAATAAAAATGAATATGCGATCCACATATACACCACAAAAGTAAGTGTGATTATTTTTTCTTTGGTTTGGTTCATTATTTTATTGTCTGAAATTTTTTATGTGTCTTATTTGTAAGTTAAATGAATGCACAGAGAGGATGTTGATTGGTAAATAAAAAAACACTCATTCTGGTTTTCACTCTTGTTTCATATAGTCCATTGGATAGAAAAAGTCAGATTTGAAGATAAACAAGATATCGGAAATCAGTTAATGTCTTTCATTATACACAAAACATGAAGTAGAGTTCTCCAAATCATTTTTTTCTTTTTTCTTTTCAAAATAAAAGTTATAGGTAGTTGTAGGTAATAACTGACATATATTAGGTAATGGGTGCATGTAATAACTTAAGGTATATCCAGTGACAACATTCACATTTTACTGAATACTAGTTTGAACTCAAAATATCTCAGTAGGCTCACCAGATATAAAGTAAGCTTCAGCAAAAAGAAAGGAATTCTAGTCTTATCATAAATGTTAATTGTGGGGGTTTGGAGCACTTTTGTGAAAAACCAAGAGTGTTTGTTATTCAACCAGAAATTGTATTGAAGTGTAGTAAATTTTTAAAAAATATATGACTTAAGTAACATGTATGACGCTGTAAAACTACTCCTAAAAGTATATTTTTGTCAAACGTTACTCAGGTAAATGTGAGTAAATGTAACTGGGTGCTGCCGGCCTCTGGGAATCAGAATATATGCGTGTTTAGATGAAGACTCGGGATGAACCATATAGAAATAAAAAAACTTTTTTAAAAAGCTTGTTAAATTAAAGTCACTCAACCCCAATTATGATACGATCTTAGCAGCATGTCCCAAGGCAAGCCTGAGAAAGAGTGCTGATGCTGCTATCATTATTGGACACATGATGCACCTCTCTGCTGACCAGCTTAGCAGGGGTTTCACATTATGTGTCATATCCCAGTAGCATTTACAGTTAATGGGGTCAAAAGTGTTGAGATTTTTTTTTCAAAAACTGATTGCACTTTTTTAAAGGCAGACTAAATTAGGCACACAAAGTAAGAACATACAGAAATTTGCACTTAAATATTTTCTTTGTTGTAGTGCTTCTTGGAAACAGATCGTATGCTTATCTTTACTTCTATATACAAAAAAAAACATGCAAAATCCTCCTTTAGTGGAGCCAGTTTGGGGCAGCTTCTCCCTCTTTGGAAGAACAATCCCATATCTGCACTCTAAAGCCGGGTTCACGGTGCGATTTATTTCCATGGTAGGCAAACTTGTTCATTGTGAAAGAAAATCTCTGGTCATGTGCTTGATTCAACGCTTTGTGGTCGTTCAAAGCGACTGACACACTGACTGCTGTTTCAGCTCTTTTGTGTGCTTTTACTGCTGTCTCCTTTCCCTGCTTCTCTCCCTCTCTTTTCAACTTCAATAACAAGCCCATTAACATCCACAATGATATGTCCAACATTTTTCTCTTGCAGCAAGAAATCCAGCAGTCTTGCATCATCCATCATGCAGTGTGACAAGAGTTACTGTCATATCCTTCTCCAATAGTGGGAAACATTGAAGTCTTTCACCAGTCTTAATAGCACAGTGGAAGCTAGACTTCAGGAACCAAACTTTGTCCTCCAAGATGTCATTGTTGGTCTGCAAAGAACACTGTTTGTTCAAAGACAGCTTACAATATTTGGGAAGAAAGAGGAAGGAACTGTCTGCAGTCTCCACTGAACAACTCGGCATGAGGGTGATGGATAAAAAAAAAACCCAGATGAGATTATTACACCAATTAAGAGTTGAAGAATGTGATTCAGACGCACAGCAGTATTTGATCTACTTCATGTTTTGTGTATAATGGAAGACATTAACTGATATCTGGTTTATCTTCAACTTTGACTTTTTCCATCCAATAGATGATACGAAACAAGAGTCAAAAAACCAGAATGAGTCGTTTTCTATTTACCAATCAACATTTTCTCTGTTCAGCCATTTAACATACAAATGAGACAAATAAAAAAAAAAAAACAACAACAAATTCCTAGTTGTATAACACCTTTTTTTCAGACAACAAACCAAACCAAAAAAAAAAAAAAAATCACACTTTTTTTTAAATACACACCGAGTCTGACTTTTGTGGTGTAGATGTGGATGGCATATTAATTTTTATTTTGAAGGTATTGTGGAAGATTTTCACGCCTTCTTTTTGCACAACCCTGTACCTGCTCCCGAGAGGGAACTCGTGCAAAAGTGCGCACAAGCCCATTTCACCTCATGCACGCTCTGTTTAAAAGTTGCTAGTCTCGTAGCTCATACAAGCCTACTGTGTTCCCTCTACTGTAACCTCTAAATACCTCCATCACTATATAGAGCGGGAACTATATAGTGAACTTTAGAGCAAACTCAGTTAACTGATCGTTCAGACAGATGATCACTGCTTTTTTGCCCCTCTGGTCACGTAACTCCTCCTCCCATGCGCGTCAAACTTCACTTGTGCCACTTCTCCTGTTAATATAGTAAAGCCCTCCAGACCGCCCAGGACCAGGCTACCCGTGATGCAAATTAGCCAATGAGCTGCTGTCAGTCTGGGTTGCTGCTGCTGCTGCTTTTAGCCACAGCAGGCAAACCTATATCAATCCGGGCGATGGGAAAGAAGGAGAAGATGATGAGAAAAAGAGAAAGTGTGGACTGCTGGAAGAACCACGGTGAACTGGTGAAAGAAAAGTGAAATGGTGCTCAAAGATGACTCTGCACATTTTGAGTATGTTTGGCTCAACCTGCTGCTGTGAAGCAGGATTCTCCACCATGAACAGAATCAAAAATAAATATGGATCCAGGCTCAAAATGAGCACCTTGATATGTGGTTTAGAATGGCTTTGTCTCCATTCAAACAAAGGTTTATGTCAGTTTTATACTGATGCTGGTATTAAAAATAACCTCCTCTAATCTTACAAGTATCTTATATTTATTTAATGTTCATATTGAAATTAACTAAACTGAAATTAATTAAAGCATGGGCGGTTCTAGAGGGGGTCCAGCAGGCAACAGTGCCCATGTAGAACTGACCCTGACCCTTGTTATGGCTCCTATACTAAACACATAATATAGAATAAATACATTTTAAAGACATGAACTGTTGTCCTGTTCTTTATTTCATCCTTTGTTCTGTGCTCCCATGAAAACATGCTTCCACTTTTTTTTTTTGCCTTGATCATAAAGCTGAAATCACAATGGTATAAAGAGTAGTCTGTTTTAAAATGCTTCAGACGCTTTACTGACTGTTTTCTACAGACCTATAGATGTATAATGATGTCATCACTCTGCTCCGGTAAAAAGTTTGATTAAACTTAGTCTGGAAACTAAGAGGAAAATTCATTTTTAACTTGTAAAGCTTCATCTGAAGTGATCTTTTCAAGGTAGTGTGTTTATAATGAACAAGTTGCCTGAGTTGGGGATTGATTGTAGCATTGTCCAAATATTATAAATAAACTGTTCCAGTACCAGGTTTGATATTTACTTTTGACCAGAGGACACATTTCATTCTCTGTTTATAAATCTAGTTGTTGTTAATTTAAAGCAGAAATTGAAGAATGTTTACATCTGTTTTATATGATCCAGCAGTACCATTTGAAGATATTTTGCTTCCAGAATGGTGCTTCTCTGCAGGTTTAGTGTCCTTAGGTGGGAAAGTCTCACCTTGACTCCTCCAAACATTCTTCTTGTATTTGTGCTGACTGAGTGTTTTTAACCATAAAACTTTCCTGCAAGGTTCAACAGGCTTGCCCATGTGGGCATCTACACATTTAATAAAGCTCAAAGGTTTTGTTTTTGGAATTGATAAAGTGGGTTAGCATCAAGCTTCTGGAATTGCTCTGGCCTCAACCTTGGTATAATTATACAACAAAGCTGAAATCCAGGTTTGAACGAGGAAATCAATTATTTCATCTCAACAAACACAATTTTGATTATGGCAAAAACAACAAAAAATGTCTCATCAAGGCTTACATGCTTTAATTAAGCATGTAAGTGAGACACTTTGCCAGTGGAATAAGACAATTTACATTTAAAATAAGGAAAAAAACAACTGCAGTTTTTATTTCAAGTGCATAATATCCAATTATCTATTTTAAGGGTAAAAAGAATCATTCCATTGGCAGATCATCTTATTTATCTTCTTAAATTAACGGTAAATAAACTTATTTTAAGAAATATTTAATGATTTTTTTTTAGAATTTTTTTTTGCAGTACAGTATTTTGAAGGAATATTTTGTAACGTTTTTGTGTGAATTTACCACTGAGGAGATTAGATATAAAAACTGATTAACCTATTGTTTATCAAAAAAACTAAACACGTGTTTCACTTAAACACGCCTTTTTTATAAAGGAAAGCTTTAGCTGCTTGCAACATTTGCGTAACTTTGTTTATTTTTTATTTTTCTTGTCCTTATTCCCCAGTTGGCTGTAGTCCCATCTGACCAGCGTCTTTTGCCCGTCCTTCTTGTAATGACGTCTGTACGGTTGAAGACTGTCTGGATTCAGCACAGTTCCTTTCTTACCATTGATTGAGTCCTTACTGTTCACCCTGTGGAGGGTAAAGGAAAAGGAGCGAGGAACAGGAGGTACGGGCAACAATCAGAGGCATTCGGAGCCCCAGTGCAACTCATGCTGAGGCAGCACAGACATTCTCAGTGTTAATGTCAGCATCCAGTTGCAGTGAAATTCTCCAACCACTTCACCTGGGACCAGATAATGAGCTTCAAAGCAAACTAAGTACAGTAATTCCACATCTATAAAAGTTCACAACTCCCTGGCAAAATGGGTTGTAACATGGATTTGTCTTGGTAAACCACCTAATTAGGAAAAGCAGCTTCACTAATTATATTTTAATCACAATACATGTTGCATCCTAAAGAGCAAATGTTAAATTGTTGAATTAAAACATATTTGTGCTCATATGTTTTAGGATTCTATAATTTAGGAAGGTTCAAAATAAAAAAATAAATATGTTTCTAAATTGAATGGATTGGTTTTAAATTGTCAATATATATTTTTTTGATTAAAATGTGATCAATTATTGCAGACTCTATAATAAACTTGGTCAAAAGAGTTCCACCCCTAATTAATCCCAACATTTGAGCTAAATCACTTACATTTTACAAAGGAACACCTAAAATGTATTTATACTTAAACAGAGGTGTCAAGTAATGAAGTAGAAATACTTCATTACTGTACTTAAGTACACTTTTTAGGTATCTATACTTTACTCCATTACTTATTTTTCTTCCTACTTCTAACCTCTACTCATTAAATTTTCACACAAGTATCTGTACTTTCGATTCCTTACATTTTAAAATCAAACATTTCTCATCTCTCTTGGCTTCGGTTTAATGTTTATAAATATTTATTTCACATCATGTGCGCCATCCAATGCAGATCATTGGTTCCATCCACATCTAATAAAAAACTAGTGTAAATATAACACAAACACTCATTGGTTAGCTAAAGGAAATCATCAGAAGCAAGCAGGTGTTCTTCAAACTGCAAACACGAACTGTCTATGCCACGCTACAATGTTGGATTCAGAAAAATATATATATATTTTTTTATTTAACCTTTATTTCACCAGGGGGGGGAAATACCATTGAGATTAAAAACCTCTTTTTCAAGGGAGTCCTGGCCAATAGGCAGCAAAGTTACATTAAGAAACAGAGATACAGTACATTAAAATAAATGACAGGTACATAAAAAAACGTATCAAGTAAAACAATTACAGATCATTGAGGCTACTTCAAATTCGTTCACTTTCAACTTAAAAGCATTTAAAGATAAAAACTCAGTCAACTTCCCGTTTCTTTGTAAAAAAAAAAAATCCATGTAGACGGAGCTGCGTAGCCAAAGGCTTTCTTCCATAGTTCTGTGTGGGCAAAAGGAACAGTAAGCAACAGCTGATCCTTGGATCTCAGGGCAGAAGAAGCCATGCTTTTCTGTGTAAGTAAGGTACAAATGTAAGAGGGCAGTAATCCAAGAAGGACCTTGTTAATAAAATTGTATCAATGACACTGCCTTCTTGTAGAGAGGGAAGGCCAGTGATGTGTCATAGTTTGTGATGAACCTTATGAAGCATGGTAAACAGAGTCCAACATCTGAAGACATGAAGAAGTAGCATTCTTATAAAAAAGATCACCATAATCTAAGACTGATAAAAAACATGGCAGAGACAAGGCACTTTTTTACTCCAAAAAAAAAAAAAAAACATGGCTTATTACGAAAGGAGAAGCCCAGTTTAACTTTAAATTTCTTAACAAGTTTATCAATAAAAGGTTTGAAGGTGAGGGAGTCATCAATTCCAATTCCAAGGTACCACCTCAAGGACATTCCCCTCCAGAGTGGACACTACTGGCACGGTTTGAGGCACCTTCCTAGTATTTGAAAACAACATAAACTTTGTTTTGTCAGCATTAAGAAATAATTTAAGATTAATAAATGGATACTGTACAGCAACAAAGTTTTTCTGTAGGGAATAAGTAGCCTGTTCAAGAGATGACCCAAAGCAATAACTAATGGTATCATCAGCATAAAAACGCATATTAGCATGAGAGCGGTTTTTTTACAACATTGTTGATGTACAAGATAAATAAGAGGGGGCCCAAAACAGATCCTTGTGGCACACCCATGTGAACAGTAACCAATTCAAAAATATGTTGAAATGTCTGAAAGGTTGGACACAGTATCGGAGTATCAGGAGATAGAAATGGAGATCAACAAGACCTCACTCATCCTTGGCCCTGTCTCAAAGAATTTTTCGAAATAGTCAAAAAATTGAGCTTTCAATTCATATAGTGACATCTGGCCGGGTTGCCACTATAGTTTTATACTTTAAGTGTTTTTTGGACCACATACTTTTTCACTTTTACTTGAGTAAAGAGGTCAAGGTAATACTTCAACTTTTACCAGAGTGTTTTTAAACTGCAGTATCTATATTTGTACTTAAGTAACAAATAAATCTAGTGTTTTATAAAACTAGAATTGGTGTGTTTGGACATGATGACCATCATTACATCTCAGGGAAAAGAGGGAGAAGCTTTCCAGACTGAGAATATCGTCTCTGCTGTCAAGTATGGAGCTCTAATCGGGTTTTTGGGGTCTCCTACAGTAGAAAGTGGTGTAGTTTGCCAAAAGCTGGTGTCATGAGGAAGGAAGGAAGGTGATTATACCATAAAAACAGTTACAAAGTAGCTTAAGGACATCAAAGTCCAGGGCAAACATTTGATCTCAGCCCTTTGGGAAGAAATGCAATGAAATGGCTTACAACATGATTCAGTTTCATCCTTCCTGTCAGGAGAAATGGGTCAGCTAACTATTATGGAAAGCTTGTGGAAGGATGCAAAACAATGTATGTACACTTGTTTCGTCTGGAGAGAAATCTCACAGCTACTCAATCCTCCTCTATATGTGGCTGAGAGAACTACAGCAATTTTTCGACATCTATAAAAGTAGGTCAAACATAGTCGGGTTTTTCTCCAATTCCTTGAAGAAAGAGGCTTTCATGTTTCCAAAGTGCTCTAAAAAGTTGTTTTTTTTCTCAGTACTTTCAGTTTTACAGTATTTCAAACACACAAGATGCAATTTAATAGTGTTTCAAACATGGCTGGCTCTACCAGGAATATTGTCACAGGGCAAAGATGTGTTATTGCCATTTACTGTCAGTGTTAGTATCCCTGTAAAAGTAGACTATTACCCATCCAATGACGTTATCTGCTGTGGCAGTTTCCATGCTTAATAAAACTAATAAAAGTGTTTTATGTATATACTGTTTTACCTTTATTTGATCAGAATCATTTTTATAAGGTGACAAACAGTTTTTGGTACAACTGGCTAAAATGACAGCTGCGCTTGGCACGCTGCCTATTAAAACCTTTGTGGAACCAATATGCTTTAGTTAATTCATTCCTAATTTCACTGTAGTTTTATTAAAAATGTTGATAAAAAGAATCTGAGCGATCTCATGGTTTTTAAATGGATTTTCATGCTACTTTGTTTTGTTCATATATGCATATCTTAAGGCAAGGCTAAAAATTTTTCCATCTAGACCTCATACCAGTCAAGCAACTTGATTTATGACAGTTCAATCTGAATAATTCACACCGCAAGAAAAAGGCATTTAAAAGAATTTCATCAATACAACTATTTTAAGACTTTGGCACTCAGGTAGGAAACATTAGCACTGAATTTTACTTTAATATGCATACTCAGGTGTATGACAACAGGGCTGTTTCCCCCCAGGCCTGAAACTGGTGGTGGAGTGGAGATAGATGAAGTTGGCTGGTCCATAGACTGCTGGTTGAGCTGTATTGATGAGATCCAGTAGAGTACTTGAGCTGATACTAGTACTTTACTCGGGACCTGGAAGATAGCTGTCCAGCTTGGATGAACACAGGTTTGATTGAACTTGTCCATGATGATCAAGCGTGAAGCGACAGTGGAGAGGAAAGAAACCTTGGAAAGTAACCTCTGGCAGAACCAGGCTCAACGTAGCGGTCTTCTGCCATCTAAGTCGGACCGAATGAGATGCATCGGGGAATTTAGTAAGAGTTCGGGAGGAATTACAGTCTTATAGCGACAAGGTTGAAGAAGCACCATAGAAAACTAGATGGAGCTTAGCTATGATGGTGGAGAAGGGGATGGAGGTGGGTTGAATTGGGGTTATCTGGGTCAAGATCAGACATAGTGCAACCACTGCCTGCTCACTGGTTGGGTAAAGTCTTATCGTGGATTTAAAAACCTTTAAAAATGAACTCTGGATGCTGATTGGGCTTTGAGGAGGTGCGGTTCAAAGCTGAATGGTTTCACAGGCAGGTGAGCCTCTGATGATGAGGGCAGGTGATCTAGTTTCTGCAATTAAAGTCGTAGGGAAACGGCTGTTCTAACTGTTGCATTTCCGAATTCTCCCAAGTGGTGCACGACTTTACACGAGTAAATGAAGTGAATGTGATTGGTCATTTATCAAGAGGATTGTTGTGGCGGACGGTTTCCAAGCAAGTTTGGTTGTGGCCGGTTTATCGGAAGCATCTTGCTAACCAGTTAGCAACTTAGTGCTAGTAGGTTACCAATGGGAAATTCCATTGGGAGCAAGTAGCACTAAATTGGTGATTTAGAAACAACACTGTTAAGGAACGCTATGGACAGCGGAAACATGCAAGAGGGGGACAGTTTTTGTGTCAGAGCTTGCGGCAAAAGCTTGGTTTGGTGTAGAAGGCTTACAGCCGTACATGTTTGAGCCCTTGCCTCGCAACGCTGCCAGTTCTGTTAGCTCTACGCCTGCTGAAGACACAGACATCCATCCCCGTAAACACTGGGACGGAACTCAATGGGAAAGGAAAGGATTCTTATTTCTTATTTCAACCTTAGCTGCAACATATGAATCAAGATGCTATAACCAAAAAAATGTGATTGACAGATGACCGTTGATATATGATTGGCTAAATTTTGGTGTACAGGCTGATGTATAACTAACTGGCCTGCATAAAAAAAACAGCACAGATTTTAAAACAGGATTAATTTTTTTTTAGAAATGGACATTTTCTAAACTTTGGGGCAATATGGTCTGATAAAGAGTACATTTATATACATGTTTAAGCTGGAATGATTTGATATTTTAATATGATTTCCCTATGAATTTAAACTTCTGCGTAGGCTTATTTGTGATTTTCAGGTGGAAATAGTTTCCTGAACCTTCTGGGCCTCACAGGATCGGTTGCTGCTGGAATCTGCTGCAGTCACTTCATTTTGAGGCAGGCAGCCAATGGCACCACGGAGGCCTTCACTATAGTTTCTCTGTTTCCTGTTTGGTTAAAATGAATAAAACTTTTGTTATCTAATGATTTGTTAAACTGTTAGAAAAAGAAAAGAAAAAGAAAAAAGGAAGTAATTGAGTCCACAAGTTATCTAGAGAGTTATTCTAATCAGAGTTTCACAGAAAATATTAGACTCACTGAGATGTCACCAAGGGATACCACGAAGCAATCTTTGTCTTAAAGCTGTTATTCTGTAAAAAAAACAAAAACTCTGTTAATTTTGATCAAACTTCAGCTCAGTGTCGTCAAATCTCACGGCGAGGAACGGGCGAGAAAAACAAACAGAGGAAATTGCTTTCTCTCTTTTTTTATGCCAGCATGTAGTTCAGAAGCATTTCTGCACCTGTGACAATACACCGCTCGCTGTCACATCAGGCCTGAGCTCTGCAGGGGTCAAATTGCCATTTTGCCACAAAATGAAGTGTCCTCTAAATTGATTATTTTTCTATAACCACTCTGAAAAAAAAAAGAAAGTAGAAAGGAGGACAATTTCTCTTTATGAGTTCCTCCAGCTGCACACACGCTCGTCTCCAGGGCCGACTGCAGTGCGCTGGGAAAATCTGCCACCGCATCCGAGCTGCAGGGGGTCATTGAGAAGGTTTTTTCGTGAGATTTTCAGAAACTTTGGATTATCTTTCTATGCGGGACGCATTTAGGAAAAAAAACAGACTCAGCCAAACACACAGTGGATGTACACAAATACACACTCCACTCATGTTCCTCTAGCCATCCGGCCCGGCATAACCCCTGACCTCTATATCTAGGGGAGCAAGGTAAGCTCCTATAGCCCCTGAACTGCTGCTCCCACACCCCTCTGCACGCACACACACTCGCTACCCCCACCAACCCAAGTCTCACCCCTCAGTACTCCATCCTCCCCTCACCCCCAGAGGACCTGCTATCAGCTGGGCTGAGCCCTTCTGCACCGGCCTGATATCCTCCCAGGATTGAAGGGAGGGGCCGCGGCTGTGTGGAAACACAGAGAGCTGTGATTTACAGTGAGAGACGGGGACAGAATAGAAATCAGCCTCTTTCTGGATTTCTGTTTGTTGTCCATGTCTGTTTGTCTCTGCCTTTGTGTGTGTGCTTATATGAACGTCCTTCTCCTGCCTCTGCATGTAGTGATGATTATCACTAATGTATTATTGGTTCAAACCACAGCAGAAACCCCCCCCCCCAACTCTGCTGCCCAATCCCTCCCCGGTTTCATCCCTTCTCACCAGGCTGCCGCCACAGCACCATCGCCCCTAAGAGGGTCGGGTGTAGTAATGCCATTCTGACCACTTTTTTATCTCCCAGCTCAGGCCTTGTCACTGAGGTGACCCATGCACTAACCATTAAGAGGATTGACTGAGGAGCAGATGAGTAAAGGAGGAGTACGAGGGCTGCTCCAGCTTCATTAGAAAAAAAAAGAGAAGATGTTAAGAAATAACTTCAACAACTGAGGTTAAGTGGCAATAAGATCCTGATCTCTGAGCTTTTCAAAAAGGAGATTTCTGTATATACTGGATTTAGAAATTGTTCTAAATTCACTTATTTCTAGTGTTGCNAGGGCGGCAGAAGCTTGGTTTGGTGTAGAAGGCTTACAGCCGTACATGTTTGAGCCCTTGCCTCGTAACGCTGCCAGTTCTGTTAGCTCTACGCCTGCTGAAGACACAGACATCCATCCCCGTGAACACTGGGACGGAACTCAATGGAAAAGTAAATTATTCTTATTTCTTATTTCAACCTTAGCTGCGACATATGAATCAAGATGCTATAACCAAAAAAATGTGATTGACAGATGACCGTTGATATATGATTGGCTAAATTTTGGTGTACAGGCTGACGTATAACTAACTGGCCTGCATAAAAAAACAGCACTTTCATTTTCTAAACTTTGGGGCAATATGGTCTGATAAAGAGTACATTTATATACATGTTTAAGCCAGAATAATTTGACATTTGAATATGATTTCCCTATGAATTTAAACTTCTGCGTAGGCTTATTTGTGATTTTCAGGTGGAAATAGTTTCCTGAACCTTCTGGGCCTCACAGGATCGGTTGCTGCTGGAATCTGCTGCAGTCACTTCATTTTGAGGCAGGCAGCCAATGGCACCACGGAGGCCTTCACTATAGTTTCTCTGTTTCCTGTTTGGTTAAAATGAATAAAACTTTTGTTATCTAATGATTTGTTAAACTGTTAGAAAAAGAAAAGAAAAAGAAAAAAGGAAGTAATTGAGTCCACAAGTTATCTAGAGAGTTATTCTAATCAGAGTTTCACAGAAAATATTAGACTCACTGAGATGTCACCAAGGGATACCACGAAGCAATCTTTGTCTTAAAGCTGTTATTCTGTAAAAAAAACAAAAACTCTGTTAATTTTGATCAAACTTCAGCTCAGTGTCGTCAAATCTCACGGCGAGGAACGGGCGAGAAAAACAAACAGAGGAAATTGCTTTCTCTCTTTTTTTATGCCAGCATGTAGTTCAGAAGCATTTCTGCACCTGTGACAATACACCGCTCGCTGTCACATCAGGCCTGAGCTCTGCAGGGGTCAAATTGCCATTTTGCCACAAAATGAAGTGTCCTCTAAATTGATTATTTTTCTATAACCACTCTGAAAAAAAAAAGAAAGTAGAAAGGAGGACAATTTCTCTTTATGAGTTCCTCCAGCTGCACACACGCTCGTCTCCAGGGCCGACTGCAGTGCGCTGGGAAAATCTGCCACCGCATCCGAGCTGCAGGGGGTCATTGAGAAGGTTTTTTCGTGAGATTTTCAGAAACTTTGGATTATCTTTCTATGCGGGACGCATTTAGGAAAAAAAACAGACTCAGCCAAACACACAGTGGATGTACACAAATACACACTCCACTCATGTTCCTCTAGCCATCCGGCCCGGCATAACCCCTGACCTCTATATCTAGGGGAGCAAGGTAAGCTCCTATAGCCCCTGAACTGCTGCTCCCACACCCCTCTGCACGCACACACACTCGCTACCCCCACCAACCCAAGTCTCACCCCTCAGTACTCCATCCTCCCCTCACCCCCAGAGGACCTGCTATCAGCTGGGCTGAGCCCTTCTGCACCGGCCTGATATCCTCCCAGGATTGAAGGGAGGGGCCGCGGCTGTGTGGAAACACAGAGAGCTGTGATTTACAGTGAGAGACGGGGACAGAATAGAAATCAGCCTCTTTCTGGATTTCTGTTTGTTGTCCATGTCTGTTTGTCTCTGCCTTTGTGTGTGTGCTTATATGAACGTCCTTCTCCTGCCTCTGCATGTAGTGATGATTATCACTAATGTATTATTGGTTCAAACCACAGCAGAAACCCCCCCCCCCAACTCTGCTGCCCAATCCCTCCCCGGTTTCATCCCTTCTCACCAGGCTGCCGCCACAGCACCATCGCCCCTAAGAGGGTCGGGTGTAGTAATGCCATTCTGACCACTTTTTTATCTCCCAGCTCAGGCCTTGTCACTGAGGTGACCCATGCACTAACCATTAAGAGGATTGACTGAGGAGCAGATGAGTAAAGGAGGAGTACGAGGGCTGCTCCAGCTTCATTAGAAAAAAAAAGAGAAGATGTTAAGAAATAACTTCAACAACTGAGGTTAAGTGGCAATAAGATCCTGATCTCTGAGCTTTTTAAAAAGGAGATTTCTGTATATACTGGATTTAGAAATTGTTCTAAATTCACTTATTTCTAGTGTTGCACCGATGTTATTTTTTGGCCCTGATACAGGGACCTGGCTGTGCAGTATTGACTGATACCCATACCATCAATGCTATCGGTGCAAAACAACTTATTTCTAATGTTTATTGTTTGAAAATAAAGCAGGAAACAAGACATAATGGCTATTTAATGATATACTTATATAAAAAGCAGATTCCTCATTAGTGCATGAGACAAATGTACAGTATATCTCAGCTACAGTGGCCAGCTGCTTCATAGCACAGTGCTGTTCGATGGCATCACATTCCTCCACTGGCACTGGTTCCAAATAAGCTAATGTGGTTGTGTCTGTGTCTCTGATGGAGCTCAATGTAGATGAAGCCAAGACAGCAGATAGGTCATTCAGTCAAATCTACCTGCAAATTCTAGAGGTTATCTAAACTAAACTCTATGGGGACGAGCTTTAAGGAACAGAGTTTAGCCAAAAAGTATGGAATGAATTTTGTGCCATTATTCTTGCAAGCAGAAAACATCTTCCAATTTTTTTTTTTTGTTTGTTTTGTTGTATTTATATTGGGCTTAAAGTAAAGAGAATGTGATCAATAAAAAAAAATTTCAAAAAAATGTAAGTATATATATATATATATATATATATATA
>NW_015150993.1:566352-568151 GCF_000732505.1 Cyprinodon variegatus | reverse complement strand
TATAAATCATGCTAATGAGAATATATAAAGACTCTCATCACTGATTAGAGTGGAAACTTCAGCTTATTTTTTATGATATTGCGAATCTAAAGGTTAGATTAAACAGATCATTGTGTTTATTTAAAACATGATTACAGTCAGATGTGCATCTCTAAGAGCAGGGACAGAGAAAATCATGTGTTTAGTATCACATTCTCTGGGATTTCTGTTAAGATCCTTCTGGCTGTTCCTCAAAGAATAAAGTAAAGAGATAAATAAGATCTAAACATCTTAACACAGTCTACAAAAATGTCTGTTTTACTTATCAATTGTAGTATTTTTGTATTCAGCTGATTTTGCCACATATAATACATGTTAGTGCAGATGTTCATACGCCCAGAAATATATACAAAAAAATATTATAGGTAAATACAGGCTTATATGTGGTATACTTGATATGCTGCAAACAAAACATCGTGGTTCTCGCTGCATATTCTGCCTCATGTCCTGTTTTCCATGTGCACTCTGTGCCTTTTGAACAGGCAGTTACATGATAAAAAAAAAAAAAAAAAAACTCTCGACATAATTTTCTGAAGTGTTTATGGAAATGTTTATAGTGGGAAATCGTTCTGCTTAGGATGCTACTATTCTAAAATGTATGCACTATTTATAATACATGTTTTACATACATGTAATTCATGTTTTTTTTTCCAGAAATATTTGTGATATATTATGCTCATTTTTTAAATCTGGGAAATAAAAACATCTGCTTTTATAGCCAGAGGTGTCAAATTACAAAGTACAAATAACTTGTTACCTTATACTTAAGGTGGAATTTTGGATATACTTTACTGGAGTATTATTTTTTAGACAACTTTTTACTTTTACTATTTAATTTTTTTCTCAACTAGCCCCACTTTCTACTCCTTAACATTTTGAATATTAGTTATAAAACTAAGAAAATGAAGTACAAGGAAATTATTAGGATTGTAGAAAAAGGTTCCTTTAATAGGGTAGTATACTAAACAGTATAAGGTTAAAAATTGTGGCTTTTTTTTTACCTGCATTACTTTTTACTTTTATACTTTAACTAGTTATAAAATTGGTACTTTTACACTTTTATTTGAGTACAAAGTTTAAGTAGATACTAACATGATTTTAAACAGTAGGACTTATACTTTTTCTTGCACTGGAAAAAGGAAAATATTCTAGAAAAAATAAGTAAACATTTCTTAAGTTAAGTGTATTTACCCTTAATTTTAGTAGGTAAATGAGATGATTTGCCAATTAAATGAGTATTTTAACTCTTAAAATAAGATTTTTTAGATAAAATGCACTTGCAATTAGACAATGTAATTGTGTTTTCTTATTATAAATGTAAATCATCTTGTTCCATTGGCAAAATGTCTCTTTTACTTTCTCAATTCAAGAACAAATGCAGTTTGTATTTTTAGCTGTTTTTCTGTATCTTAGGTCTAAGATCTGTTTTGTATTTTGGCTGAAAAGTGTTAGAGTGCTAAGATTATCCATCTCACATAGAAACAAATCAAATGTGTTTTTTGGTGGTGCATGGAACAATGACTTCTAATCGCAGATAAAGAAACAGGTTTCTCAATAGTGATGGGGAGGTTTTAGAAAAAAGTTAAGTGGAGCCTAACTTCAGAACCAGATTGAGCAAAACAGACTTTCTGCAACATTTGAGGTTACAGGAGTGACTTAAAGGGAGTAGAAACTGGAACCATGGAGCACTGCTAGGCCATATGAACACAGACCAATCCAGGACGGCCTGGGCTAAAGTCTGCTGACCTTTGAACTTTAAA
>NW_015150993.1:544159-566144 GCF_000732505.1 Cyprinodon variegatus | reverse complement strand
TATATATATATATATATATATATATATAGCGAGGAGATGGCCAAAATGCATCTATATCTAGTGTGAATCAGAGGTTGTGTTCAGCGAGAAAAGCACAAACCCTTATTTTTACTCACATACACGTCACTTATTGATCATCAGCTGTTGCCATAGCTCCTGGCAAATGTGTAGTGTGCGCGACCGCACGAACAACACCCGCCCCCTTCTTCTTCTGATTGGCTGATCCTGTTAGTTTCAGAGCGCTCCTTTGCAACCATTGGCTGACAATTGCAAGAGGGATTTCTATTGTCTTTTTTTAATTTGTTTACCGGCAATTTATTTTCGAGTGATTTTTTTTTTTTTTTTACCCAGGGGCAATAGCCGCGAGCCAGAAATCCGGCCTGGGGCAGAATACTTTAATCCCTGCGTTAATATAGTGTTAACATTTATGTGCTTCCTAATATGCTCATTACATTAGTCTGCTGGCTGGTCAGTGGCACAGTGGGTTGCAGCAAGAATGTTCTGGGTTCAATTCCTGGCCTGGGGTCCTTCTGCATGGAGCTTGCATGTTCTCCCTGTGCTTCCGTGGGTTCTTTCTGGGTACTCCGGCTTCCTCCTACAGTCCATAAACATATCTGTTAAGTAGGTTGGCTTCTCTAACTCTCCTTAGACGTGAATGGTTGTTTGTCTCCGTGTTGCCCTGCGATGGAATGGCGACCTGTCCAGGGTGGACCCCGCCTCTCACCCATAAACAGCTGGAGATAGGCACCTCACTTGTGATAAGCTTGATGGAAAATGGATGGATGGACATTAAACAGCTAAAATACCTTTAAGTTGAGTCCTCTTGTGTCTGCAAGCTACTAGCAAAATTATTCTAGAAGCTAAGCTTGAAGAAGCGAGGAGGCACTTACTGATTCTTTAGCAATAATCAAAGAAGGTTTGGAATCAGGTAACTAAAGGTTATTGTTTTCTGACAAAGCAAATCATTAAATGTTTAATATACCTCTTGGATTTTCAACTGTTTAAAAGAAGTCTTGATCCTGAAACAAAACCAAAAAAAAAAAATATGCCAAACTGTAATATTAAATCATTATATTGATTATGGTTTTCAACCATTTTAATTTCTTCTTCTTTGTGTTTATTGCAGCTAATTAGTTTAGTTGAGTTTTACTAGTTTAGTCAAGAGTTTTGAACTGGATTATTTTTCACTTGGAATTGAATGATTTTTGTTAATAAAGTCTCATATTTTTTTTTTTTATTGTGAATTTATTCAGTATGTGTGCAGAGTTAACTGTTTGACCATGAATTAAGCTTCACCTAGAAATCTGTTGTCCTACCACAGAGCCAGTTAGGCGTGTTCACGGAACAATGTTGGATAGTCTGAAAGTTATCTGATTAAATAAGATGATTATTGTCCCTCGGTTGGGCATTGAATGTCCACAGTCCACATACTGTTACTGCAGGTTAATTGGCTTCTCTAAGTTGTGAGTGTGTATGCATGGTTGTATGTCTCCATGTGTCTCTGTGTTGCCCTGTGACAGACTGGTAACCGGTCTAGGGTGCACCCCGCCTCTCAGCCATAGACTGCCAGATATAGGCACCGGCCCCACCGCCACCCTGATGGACTAAGTGAGAGAAGATGGATGGATGTTTTAATCTCAGAGAACAATGGTTGTTAGTCTACATATTACCAGATGTAAAGGTAGAAAAATTGTGTGACAAGGTTTTTTTTTTTTAACAACTAATGTTGTGCCTGTTTGTTGTCCAAAGCCTCACAGAAGGATTTCTGTGGTCAAAATGTATCCATAAGGTGTTCGAGGAACCAGTTCTTAAATAATACCTAAATACAGAACATCCTGCTTTCAATTTTCTGTACCAGCGTAATCCTGTTAGGGTTGCAGAGATATGCTGCCTGTCTCAAAGGATCAACAGGAGTAAGGCAATTTGTAAAAATGCAGCAGATAAAATTTTGCTCTTGACACAGAAAGCATCTGTATTTAAAGCCCTTAAGAAAGGGCAGGTGTCCTAAGTGTTATCAATATTTCCCTTTTCTAATAAATATCATTGAAATGAATCAGTCCTTAAGCTCCTGCAGAATTTGATTACATGCTTATGAGTCTGTGTTTTATATAAACCAGATCATAAATGGATTTGCAAACTAAACTGTGTTGGTATCTACCTGATGACAGTTGACAGTACTGGACTTAGAGGTGAACAGAAACCTTCCTCCATATTAATAAATGTTTCTGAAAAGAAAAGAACCGCACATTGTAAGCAGGTAATTCTGCTTTTAAATACAGGTTTATATTTTGACAATAAGGGCAACAGTAGAATTTTAGGTTACAAGCTTCTTTGATTCACACAATCCAGAGAGTTGTGGTATTTTACGTGTATGAAGATGAATTAAAAGTTCCAGAGTTATGGAGTGAATTCTGTTCCTTTATTTTTGCAAGCAAAGAATACATTTTATAAATTGTAAATTGAAAATGATACGATTCAGAAATGCATCTTTAAAATATTTTTTTAAAGTTAATTTTCTGTTTTCTCAAATTTTCTCCTTTCATTTTTTTTAATCATATTTGTTTTTTATTATGTTTTTTTCACACATTTTATATTTTCTATTTTATTTTTCACTTTGTTTTTTTTAAAGATTTTATACTTTCCTATTTTTTTTTCACAATTTCAAGTGAATTGCATTCATTTGAAATTGATTTTTAGAGCACATTTTCTTCCCTTCAGGCACACAAACCCTCATTTTTGACACGCATATTGACCAATAAGCATGTCGTTGATAATATCCATGCAGACCAATCAAAAACGCATCCTCACGCCTAATTATATGTGAAATCTGAAAAAAGGGGGAATATTATACAATTTGAAGAAAAAAAATAGATACAAGAAATAAATTTGAAAAAAATCTGAGAGAGCAGCAGTGTTACTCTAAAAAACGTTTTCTTGAATAAAACATTTTTTTTTACATTTCCTTTCCAAACTGAATTTGTTTTTCAAATTGCTATTTACTTTTTTTTTATTTTCAAAATATGTTAGAAAACCTTTTGTTTGCTTAAAACATTAACTGATCAAAAATCTCTCCATATGGTTATGCTTTTAGAGTCATCCTACTGTAGTCTCATTCTGGGGGTTATTAAATGCATCCAAATATCTATTTATTTTAGTGAATTGATTATATTTTCACCATAAGGGAAATCAAAGTTTTAATTTAAATTAAAATATAATTCTTTTATGTAAAATGACTTGTGTATGTTGTTTATACAGATGAAAATGTTGGTATTTTTGCCCTTAAAGTTGTAAAACAAACACATTTTCACAATCAAAATGTTTGGCATTTCTTCTTAGTGAAAACGAGAAAATGGTGAGGAAAATAAACCTCAGTTCAGCTGATTTAAAGGCATAGTGGAGGATTTTCTTGTTTAGGGGTGTATCATCTAAATAAGTGGTCCTCCTAATTGCCAATCATTCTGGTGATATGTTTACGTAAGGCCGTCCTACGTCCTCGTCCCCAGTTTCACTTACAGGTTGTGAGTCTGACATTGTGGAAAAAAATGTTGGAAAGTAAGCTTTTATGAGACAAACAGCAATTTTTAAACAGAGCGTGCACAAGGAGTAATGGACTTGTGCATGCTCTTGCATGTGTTTATTAGTCCATTTTAAATTTTTAAAGTGGAGAGGGCAGGTCTTTTCAAAAAGTCGCGAAAATACTCCACTATACCTTTAACACCCAATTTGATACAGTTTAATTTCTGTTATGTTTTACTTTCAGTGTTTTGATTGTAAAACATTTAGGGTTTCCTTCCTGGAAGCTGAACTTCTTACCTTCTTTCCTGCATTTTGCTTCTTTAGGTTTTCTTCCAGGATTGTCCTCAATTTATTCACAGCCATCTTTATTTCTGCTTTCAACAGCTACCCCATAGCAGAATACAGCCATTATTTTGTTTTACAGTGAAATGGGACTTAAATCTAATTAAAACAAATAATTTCTCAAGGCACTGTAAGGTATTTGAATATTTTCCTAACAGCAAACATATTTAATAATCTCTCATTTCTCCCACTAACCCCAATGTGAAACAAAACAAAAAAAAAACTCACTACTCTAAGATACTCTGTTCTGAGGTCTGTGCAAAATCTGACAGCAAGTGTTGAATACATACATAGATCTGATTTGCATACGTGTCCGTCTGATTTGGAGGCAGACCTTATCTCTGTGTTTTTAGCCCGAAATCTGCCAATGACTGACTGTTAACCCTTCAGAAATTCATGGTTTGGCTGCATTGATTAAAAGATGAGTGAACTTATTATGCATTAAAGCGTCATGTCAAAGCCCTGGCACGGCAAGATAGCGGCCTTATCTCTCCTCTACCTGATAAGAGACAACATGGGAGAGAGACAGGGCAGCGGCAGTAGAGGGGTGTAGGAGGAGTTTGTGCGGGAGGAGGTGGTAGTGGAAGGGGGAGCTTGAGGAGAGCTGCAAGATGGGGAGAGAGGGGTAAAGGCTGGTGGGAGGTGGAGAGGTGGCGGCTGTGGCTTAATAAGAAAGGCAGAATATAGCACATCCAGAGCACAGGGGAGGGAAAGAAGAAATTGAGAGGGATGGGAGACAGTACTGGGGCATCGCATGTCGCCTCTATCGTGGCATCGGCCCCCTCACTGCCGCCTCATGTCGCTTTCTTTCTTTTTTTTCCACCCCTCATTTGCATTTTGCTCCATTTTCATTTTCACTGTCCAATGCTCTATCTCGCTTTCTTTTTTTTTCCTCCTTTTTTTTGTCTTCCCCTCACTGCTCCTGCTCTGTCTTCGGTAGGTCTTTGAAGGGAGGTCATGAGGGAGACAATGCAAACACAGGCCGGCTGAATGGAGAATGAGAAGAGGACAGCTGTTGGAAGATGACAGCGATGGCTGTTAAAACCCAATCTGTCTCCCTTCTCACCGGCCTGTTGCAGAACGCCACTGCGCCGCTCACGCCTTTTCACAGAGGCCACGATGTCACGGTGACACTCCCAACTGTCAAACAGGGGTGTGAGAGCTGGCGCGTACTTCACGGCATGTGTCATCTCACACACATATGTAAATGCACAGACTATGTATAATGCACACTTGGTGGCACATGAACAATGAGAGCATGCTGAATCACATCCATGCCAGACACTTGACTGTAGAACGGCTTTATCAACAGATTATTTTAATAAGGAAGAACATGGATAACTAACATGACTGACATTAGAAGGTGGTATATGCTACTTCAATGAAAATAATCATTATGAGATTGTTATGAAAAGTATGTCAGGTATTTAAAAAAAAGGGGACACATTTCTTTCTTTTTGTTGCAGACAGGAAGCTTTGATTTTATTTTTTACTAAGCAGGTTGTTGGCTTTTAATCTCATCATACATTGAACTGCAAACACCCAGCAGTGGTGCTGTTGACATCTTGATGGTGATTTGCTGACAGCTGTTTGGGTGAACTCTTATTTTGCTCTCTGTTCTTCCCATTTCCCATCATAAACACGTTTTATTGAAGAAATAAATTGAGCTTTGAGATTCACAGAGTTTTTCTTTAACCAAACTTCTCGAAAGTAGACTTTAGCACAACTATTAATGGGTAGATCTGGCAAAAATACATGAATCTTTATTAGGTTTTTTTCACCTGATGAGAAAATAGAAACAAAAGCCATTCAATAGAACAATGCAAAAAGGTGTGCAATTATTTTAAACAGTAGTCTAGTTCTAAAAAAAAAAAAAAGAAGGGGGGTGGTGGATTTTTTTATTATTTTTTTTGGAAGCATACATAGCCGAATTAATTTAGTTTATTCATACAGAGACAATTCACTACACATGTCATCTCAAGGCACTTTACAGTTCACCAGATCATGCAGTCAAATTGATTAAAAGTTTTCTTTCTAAGGAAAACCAGCTGATTGCCTCGACTCATAGACTCAAATGCAATCCCTCACACTAGGCATGCTTGTAGCGACAGTGGAGAGTAAAAACTCCCTTTTAACAGGAAGAAACCTCCAGCAGAACCAGGCTCAGTGTGAGCGGCCTTCTGCCGAGGCCAACTGGGGTTCAAGATGACAGAAGCAGAGATACAAAAAGGCAACTGTAAAAGGCGGCCCCGTCCAGGAAACCCAAAGTTAATATAATCTATTAAACTAAAGCAATATGCATGGTATGGTTGTTGCATGTCAGGTACTCCGGTCATTGACCTTGATCAAGGCACCTTACAGTAGAGCTGCAGTCAGTCCCTGGACTAGCATGACAATCACTCCCCCTACATAGTTAGGTACAAATATCCCACTGGGATCAGCTTCCTAGTCATGTTAGGCCACTTCTTTGATTTTATTTATTTTGCTCAGGCTACTTATAAGCCCACAGCCCACAAAATGTTGAAAGAGCAATATTATTGTCATTGTTGTTAATATATGTTAGAAATTTTACGCATTCAGTAATAAGATGTCACAGGGGATGGAATGGGGGAATGGTCATTTAAGAAGGGGATGATTTTTAAGTTTTTTTTTAACTCAACTCGAGTACTGGTTATGATTGTGAAACAAATCATAATCATAGGGATAAAAAAAAACAGCAAATATTTATAACATATATCATATAGAGCAGTGGAAATAGATTCTTAATTAAATCAAGGAAATGCACAACCATGTTTGTAAAGACTGTTGGTTAGGTTTTTGAGCAGTGAGGAATATTCAGCCTAACAGCAGATGGATGGAAGGATCTCTGGAAACGCTCCTTTGCGCATCTAGGATGCAACATTCGGTCACTGAATGGTTGATGTTCAACATTTTCAAAGTAGATTGATGTTATAAAAGGGTGATATCAACAACAAAGAGCTGCAGAAATTTACAGCTCTGGTGGAAGCCTCATTTACACATTTACTCATGCAAAACAACTTAGTCTGCCACTTCCCAACATGTGACCTTTTGTTTTTGTCTAAATGACATACATGACTAACTGTGTAAAAGTTTAAAGGATTCGATTTAGTCTGCTCATTAAATTAATTTACTATTACATAACACAGAGGTTTTCTCGAAACATTTTGAAACTTATGTAGCTCTATCATTATTAGAAGTAATGATCTTGACTGACATTTTCCATTGGGCTGTATCCTTAATGTTTTCATTCCTATTTTATATTGGATAAAAAACAGCCTCAAACTCATTTTAAAACACAATCTGTAGTAGATCTTCTTAGGATTGCTTACTATTACAGATGAAAATATAATATGACTAAAAAAAGACATCACTGAGCTGATGTGTTTTAATGTTTAAGCAACAAATTATCAAAAAAAACAACATTGTGGTTAAGATCAGATCAGGTGGTGATGGAGTGGAGTTGTCTCTAAACCACCAGAACTAACCTTAACTGATGGAAGCATCAATTCCCATAACGCCACAGTGTGTGATCATCAGCGACATCTATTTGTAAGACTACATACTGAAGCGACATGAACCGCTCCCCCCACCGCTTCTCCACCTCCAAAAATACGGAGGCCGTCATGGTACAAAATGGCTTCCTGTGTGTCCGCTGTATAGTTTATAGTTTTTCTACAGGTCTAAGATAGCGAATATACCCTTTATTTGTTCCACATAGTTGTAATGTTATAGTGTGGGGAAGGAGGGAGAGGATCTCTACATCATTAGTTTGTCAGTTCTGAGCCGCCGTAGCACATAGATGTCGGCCTCCATAAATGCAAGACCAGCTCCTATGTAATCATAAATAGCAAATACTAACAACACAAATATAAAGATATAAACTTTTATATCGTAGATGATCATAATTAACATGCCTATATATAATATATTAGGGCTTTGTAAATACCTGTAATTATTACATTATTATTACAATATTATTACAATACCTGATATTATTACATTATTAAACTAACAATATATTATCTCCAAAAACTCCCTCCTCATGGTTCAGCTAGAAATTTAAACCATTTCATACAAATTCATAAATCATTGTTGTTTGGTGAGCTTCGGCTGCCCAGATATACATGCAGATATATGTGTGTTGTCCACGTTGTCTTGTAAGTGAAATCTATCTTTCTCTCTCTCTCTTCAGAGGGGGGGGTTAAAGAAGTTTGACCCCTTTTCATGCATTTTAAACAGATAAAGAAATGAAAAAAAAATCTGCAATCTGCATTGCAATAAAATATATTTATATTGAAGAATAGTTAAACAAACATAAGGTTTCTTTCAATGTCATTTTTTGGTATTAAACTTAAACAGATATTGCAAAAAAAAAACTTTTTTCCTCTTTTTACCCCCTACGAAAATGCACTTTTTAAACAGGAACATCAAACTTAAACGTTACAGTACAGTACATTTACAGGCAGAACAAATCTAAGCCAAAGCCCCCAAACAGATGCAGATTTTGCTGGTGTGTGCATAAAATGAAATGCATTTAATTAGAAATGTCTTCAACTGGCTAGAAGCAAAACAATGAAAGCTGGAGAGACTGATTTAAAGTCTATTAGTCAAACAGTAATCAGCACAAACAGCTGACTGATGGGATTCAGGGGTTGGACAAAGCAAAGATGTAAACAGGAGGTTTGCTCTATATCTGGCTTCCACACGGAGGGGTGGAAGGAAGGAAGGAAGGGGGGGGTTAGAGAGGAGGGAAGGCAAGAAATCTCAGGTAACAACAATTCTTCTCAATGCGTGTGTGTCTGAATGTGCGAGCGATATCTCAGCTCCCATACTCCTCTGACAGCTGGAGATAAACATAGGCCCGTGCTACTGACCACATGATTTATCAACACGAATTTCACCCTCATTCCCTATCTCTCAGCCCCTCCTTCTCCTTTCCACTGCCTTTCCTCCCTCGCCCCCACCCCCTCGCTGTAGTCTCAGGCACAGCTCACACCGTCCACTCATTAACTGTCAAAATGCACTAATGAGAAATAAAGAGACTGTCAGAGTATATTGGATGGAGGTGAGAGAGCATCATACCAGGAGACACAAAAGAAATGGAAAAAGAAATGAAGTAAAAGTGTGTGTGTGGGGGGGGATCTCTGAAGGAACTTATTTCAGTAAAAGAATAAGAATTTCTTTAAGTTTTAAAGTATGATGTCGTTTTTTAAGAAATTTCTATGCAACAGTGGTAAAGAGAAACAGCTTCCTTGTGGTGGCAGACGAAATAAAAAAAAAATAAAAAAACATGGATGCAAACCCTTCATATTAGCCACACAAATCTATGCATGCACACACACCCTGCAATTAGACTGTTCCCTCTGCTTGGTTGGTGGAAGGCGGTTCTGGTGTTGAAAAGGGTGTTAACACCTCGTCTTCCTACATCCTCACTCCTTCCTTCTTTCCTTTATTTCATCCATGCTCCCCCCTCCGTTCGGCTCAGCCCCCATTCGGAGTACGATTTGGGCAAAAGGTGCCAGACGCTTCGAGCCAGAACAGGGACTCACGCTGCTAGAGATGGGGATGGAGAGGAAGAGGGAAATAATGATGTACGGAGGGCTGTGTGTGTGTGTATGATTGTGCAGAATGGGGTCCTCTGTGTGTTGTGTTCGAACAAGTGTTAGCTTGTTTACTTACCATTTGGACAGTGTTGATTGTCCCCCTAAAACCTTGTGCTGCTTGATGAGTTTGACTTAACAGAAGTGCTAAATAGATTTTAAATGGTATCAATGACATTTCCCTGTTTTCTATCTGCTTTACGTCTGAGCCGGTGATTAACCGAAGGAAGGCACTTTGAATGATAACATCAAAACATACCGGAGCTATAAAATTTGACAAGATAATCTTAGATTTTTTAGCGATTTATAGACCAGCGCTGCTTCAAAAGGGGTTTGATTTCCATTACGGCTTATTTGATTTTTCTGAAACAAAGAGAAGTTTTATTTTCACTGACATCTAAATATAGTTTAATTACATCTTGATTTCAGCCTTAAAGGGATCGTTCAGGTTTCCAAATTGAGGTTCTCTTGAAAGGTTAATGTTTTACCTGCAGTGGATAATTTTCTTGGTGTCTTAACTTAATCTAAAAAAAAGATTAGCTGGTCCTGGAGGCTGCAGCACCGCTGCCAGCCTCGGAGGGGTCAAGACAAAAGCAGATTTTTAACACCTTTATACTACTTTAATCTAAAAAAAAAAAAAAAACATTGTCGTTCATGTAAACATTTTAAGTAGTGTAACTTCTGATAGGAGGTGGCAGGAGGAGGGGGTGCCGCCAATCTTCTTTGTAAGTGAAACGCTTAGAGATAAAGATCCGACTTACAATCTGATATAAGAGTAAATTGGTTTAGGAAACTAATTATTGCCGGGCCTTATGTTTCTGTTCACCAGGAATACTTTGCAGGTTGCAGTCGTCTATGTGCTTTTCATTCAGGAATGTTTGTAGGCGGTACCTTTGTACTTTCCTTTTTTAGAGATTTATCTTTCTTTCTATATAGCAACTTAATGCAAACCTAAATGATAGTTAAACAACTTATCTAAAAACTAGGTTTTTAGATACTTGAGGATGGTACAACTCTTACAACTTTTTTCCAGCTTTTTTGAACCGGTGTGTGCAGCAAACTCAGGTTTATACTAAATGAAAATTATTTGATCTTAACCTTAATTCACTTCTATTCACACAGAATTATTTTTATCATTGCAGATAAAGTTAGAGATAGTTCAGGCAAATAAGGTCAGTCAAACTGTACCTTGTTTGGTCATCTTTAACTGCGGTTGTTCCTAAGCAGGAGTTTGGGCAAAAATATTATACTGTCCAACTCCCTGGCACTGGGAAAATTGTTGCATAATGGTGAACTATGGTGCTAAACCAGTGAGAGCTTTTATTGACATTAAGAGGCATTACAGAGCTTTCGAATGATACTGCCACCTATGGCCGAAACACAGAACTGCAACACTCTTCTACTTGTTCTCGTAGCGCACATTCTTACGAGAAAAGGTTTTAATTTTTTCAAATACCTGGAGTTTCCATTGGTTTCTGAGTTCAGGAACTTCGGACCCACATTTAAATTTAAAAATTTGGAAGACTGGCTTATAGATGCATCTGCAGTGAACTACTAAGGTGTCAGTCTGCTCATTAAATAATGTTTTAGCTCCAAAGAGTCAAATAAAAAGGCTATTTTAGAGATATATTTCAGTAAAAATTCATAAAATATCTCTTTACGAAAGAGATTTGTCATTATTAAATAAAACAGTGAAAAACTAAACTTTCAAACACTGAAAAGTCAGACATTGCCAATGAAAAAGTAAAATATTGTGATGCAACAATATTTTTGCTGTAGCTCTGTAACTATACTTAACAATAATTCTTAAAGGTTATTAATTTATTTAGAAAATAAATGCGTTTTCATTCCGATCTGTCCTGGAAATGTAGTAATTTTACGTTTCATGTTTTCCTTTTGTGGTACTTTTATGGTACAGTATCTGATGCCTAATCTAAAGAAAGACCTAACCAAAATTCAGATAAGGGTCCCAGAAGCAGCGTTTGGTTTAGCCCCGCCCCCTCTGTAAATGGTGCCAGCTTGTACATATACCATTTATAAATAAATACATAACAGATTTGTTGTCAATGTATCAATCTCACAGCTAATTCCAGTCTACTCCTTCTACCCAGAACCAGAACTAGAACTAGAACCAAACACTTTTCCAAGAATGGAAGAGTGCTGAAAGCCTGAGTTCTTTAAGTCAAAGTTAAAAACCTTTGTTTTTAGAGCTGCCTTTGAATGAAGTTAAACTGTTAATTGAGGTATTGTTAATTTAGGGTTGTGGTTCAATTGTTTTATTTGCTTTACTACCTGTTTTTATCATGTTTTTATCTTTATTTGCTTTTATTGTGCTTTTATTTTTCCTATAAAATGCTTTTAATTGTCCATCTACTGAATTGTGATATACGAATAAACTTGCCTTTTCTTGCCTTACCTTGCAGTTCCATTATAACTGAAGGAGCTCTGCAGAGACGCTGAAACCATTTCACTTAAAAAAAAAAAAAGAAGCTTTGGGATAAAACGAAAGACTCAACACAGTTTCTTACATTTTCAGTTGCAATATTTGCTGTTTGAATGTTTGACTTTTCAGTGTCCCTCCATCGTGAGACGTGTAATTTTATCTCTAAAGTGTATAAATTGGAAGTAAGGTGAGAGTCAGATTCAAGCATGATGGTATAAAGGTCTGTGGTCTGATTTGCATCTGGATAGTAAGTATGCAACAGTTAATACATGATTTCAGCTTATTCATTTTAACTTTCTTCATCTATACCTGAGAGCATAAAAAATCAAACATAAAACAGAAATATCTGACATTTGTTTCTGGTGTGCAATAGAAGTCAGCTCTTTTTCTCATTGTATAATTGGTCATGTGTTAAAGAGACCTTTTTCTGTTCTGCAGAAAGTCTAATATGACACCATTTTATTACATCTACCTCCTGCATTTTATCTTATCTGACATTTTATTTAAAAAAAAATAGGAATCTTTATTGTTAAAAACATTTCTTAATATTTTGGCAGCCTTACTGTATACAATTTTCCTGATACATAAGGTTATATTGTTCTCTGGTCATAGTTGGAGCATTTAATTGTTTCTTTTTTTTATGATTCAGAGTGAGCAGAGGAGGAGGTGGCAATATTTAACTCAGGAGAGAAAACTTTTAATTAGATTCAGAAGAGTTTGACTGGAGCAGAGAAAAAGTTTTCCTCACAATCTGATAAGATTTAGAAAATGTTTGCTAGAAAAATTATCTTTAAAGGTGCTTCAGAAAAAGTCTTAGCTTAACTGGGTCAGAGCACCTTTTTCAAAACACATTTGTTACATTTCTTAGTGTTTTGTCCTGAGTTTACAATTCAGCTCGCCCATTTTTAACAAATACAGGTAATTTGGAGCCTAGTAGGATTGGAAAGGCTCTAAGCTTCATGGTTTGAATGAAAGATAAGTTCTAGCCAGTAGCTATTACTATTATTGACAAGTACACACTATTTATTTATTTATTTATTTTTAGAGGCATGAAGAAAAGTTGCTTTGTTTTCATACCTTATCCCTTTCTGCACACACAGTGTATTGATCAGGACTGTTTTTAACAGACTGCTCCGAGGTCCATTAACCAATGGTGATGACAAAGCATTAAGAGACTGATGTGTCCCTGGGGGACCGTAAGGCCAAAGAAGGATGAGTAGGACACTTTACTCGACAACACTGCTGTTCTTCCATTATCCAAAGCACTGTCCGTTTAAGGTGGAGGTTTAAAGACTGTCAAGATGATCTAATCATAAGAAGGTCAATTAAAAATAAAAGAACATTATTGTTTGACTTTTATTCGCACTTCTTTAACAGGTTACCTTAGTGTGGTGGAAATTTTTGTTATTTAATTAGTTAGTTATCACACAAAGACAAAGACAAATCAACATGCACTGAAGAGTTTTACATCCTAAACCAAAGCGGATTTAAACATTAGATTGTTTTCACTATGATCAATAAGTAAATGTGTTTCATTTTTTAGGAATACTTTGCAGGTTTCAGACATCTATGTGCTTTTAATATAGGAAATGTGTATGAGGTACCTCCCCTTTCCTTTTTTAAAGATTTCTCTTTCTTTCTATATAATGACTTAATGCAAACCTAATTTTCAAAATCAGTTTTTAGAGAAGTTGCTTCTTAAATTATAGTTACTTGAAGATGGTACAACTCAGCTTTTTTCCAGCCTTTTTGAACCGGTGGGTGCAGCAAACTCAGGTTTATACCAAATGAAAATGATTTTATCTTAACCTTAATTCACTGTCCTTGTGGATAAAGTTAGGGATAGTTTAAGGCAAATAATTCAACCTGGATCACCCTTATTTTTCGCCCTCAGTTGTCGCACAAACTTGCTCCCACTCTCCGCCTCGGCCGTATCTAGACCCACAGCTAGTTCGCGATTGTCCCTCTTGCGTTGTAGCGTGGAATAACATAACGCAGACCATGCTTCAATATTGGGCATAAATCAAAATTATCTGTGACAAGCTCACTGCGACACACTGCTGTGGGAGGATAACCAGCCCTTTAGTCCCACACTGCTCCCCGGACGCCACAAATGGCAGCCCACTGCTCCCCAAGAGGATGGGTTAAATGCAGAGAGATCATGTCGTTGCTCTGGACTTGTGGCAGTGTAATGACAATAAAACGCTGGGGAAAAAAATAAAAAGAACAATAAAACCCTGGGTTAGCCAAACCTGACTTGAAAAGTTTTGATTTTGACCAAATTAGATTAAAACAGTTTTGGGTTTTTGTGAATTAGGCAAAGCTAGATAAACACAATGAAAATCTTTTTACTATTGTTAGGTTTTATTATATAAACTATAAACTTTCTTTCCTTCTTTTATTGTTGTTGCATCGCCTTACCTTTTGCATCTGTGTGATTGTCATAGAAAGTGGTAAATCTTTGTTATTAATGTGCCTTTCAAAAAAGATTAAAAAAAACTGTAATAAAATTGAGCAACAATCTATTTGTAACTACCACCCATGCGCAATGTTGCCATACTGAAACTAATACAATGTGACTGTGGTGCAGGCAGTGCAAGGAACCCAGATTGTTGAAATCAGCATGTTATGTAGTCACTGAACCAAAAGGGAAAAGCCCGGTGCTAGACAGGAAAGAGTTCCAGTGAAATTTCAGAATAAAATAAACCCAACAACTTACAATCACTAGTGAAAATATAAATAAGGAAAGATACCTATGCAAAGAAAACAAGTTTTGTCCAAGAACTCCAGGAGTGTTTCTCTTTCTTTTATTGTTAGTGTTGTCCCTGCAGCGGGGAAGGAGCTGTTCTGGGTTGGTGGCAGTATGAGTAATGTATAACACTAAAACACCTAGAACAGCCGTATCCATTGTTAACTGAGAACCATTGTTTATTTTTTCTTAAGGAAACTTTTTTTAAGCCGGTGGATTAAGATTTCATTTCCGCAGATGCTATAGGGGGATTAGGCATGCATGTTAGACACCCTTTAAATGTTTCCCAGCTCATTTTTAGGAGCGGGCCAGACTTTTCTCTGTCAACGTGTTTTAATTTTCATTTAAAAAGATCCTTAAGCATCTAACTGCAGACTCAACCTGAACAGGTAGCCCTGCTGCCATTACCATAAATAACAGAATGACAATACCCTGCATTAATCTAGCTTAACTGGGCAAATCAAAACAAAACTAACAATAAAGGTCATTATTCATTTTATATATTAGCTGCAGTAGGAATACTTTTTTCTCTTCTGATTTCAATAAATTGAACTAGATCTTTTTCTGTTCGTTTTTTTTTTTCTTTCTTTTTTTCGGTGGATACCTTAACAATGGAAAAAAAAAACTTTCGCACTTTTTCTTAAAGTTACATGCTGAGAATCCCTTACTGGTTCATGCCCCTCAAAGTGTTATCCAGGTCCAAGCAATGTACCTGTCCACCTGTCATCTGCTCCATTTCTTCTACACGTCCATCTTGGAAGTCATGTTTCTGTGACTAAAGCAGCTGGCAATCAATCAAACCACCTGTTTACAACCACAGCTCTCCCATTTTTGATCTGTTGGTTGTTTTTCAGACACGTCTCAGACAGACAGACATATTTCAGTCTTGAGCTTTAGTTTTCTCCGTTTTGATCCCTTTTTTCTCCCCTCTTAACTTGTACACCTTTTTTAGCCTTCCATGTTTCCTCATCAGATTCCCTCCCTCCATAATTACCACTTATTAATTTTAAATGAGAGCCCTGACACGTTGCAGGGTTTTAATACTGCCTGTTAATATGAGAGGTAATTTATGGGGTGTGTGTGTGGAATGAAGGGATGATGGAATGAGTGTCGTCCATCACAGAAATCATTATAGACTGGAAGCTCTCTTCTAGCCTGACTCTATCAGAGAGAGAGGGGGCGAAAGAGACATTTAGCTGCTCCTCAGTGTGAGCTGATGGCCCACAGGTGAGAGTCAGGTAGCTCTCCAACAAAGACGTCTGGACCAGAAGTTGATGAGAGAGAAAAGGCACTAATTTAATTTTCCGTATATACTGAGCGGTGCCAACGTATTCGAGAGTGATGAGAAAACCGAAGCAAATTTATTCCTCCGACTCCACTCTCGCTCCTTCTCGCCTTCTCCACCACAGTTCCCTTTCTTCTCCTCTCCACTCCTGTCTTTGTGTTGCATGCCCCATTTCAGAGGCTTTTCAGGGGCTGAAGTGGCGCTTGGCTATGCTGAAGTGTCTGCACTGCTGTGCCTGAGCCTGCAATTTACCAACTGTATGTGTGTGTGTGAAGAACCGGGGTGTGGGGGGGACATGTGTGGGTGAATGTGTATGTATGCGTGTGCCCGAGCCTGCAATTCACCAATTTCACCGCTAATTAGCCCACAAAGGCTACCGACAGGGAGGAGCTGAGGAGGAGGAGGGAGGGGTGGGTGGAGGGTAAGCGGGAGGTCCAGGCTTGACGTGGGGGAGATGGGGGCTGGTGGAGGTGGGGATGCTGGCACAGCTGTGACTCATGGCACGGGACCAGACAGACTGCTATATGTGTGTGTGTGTGTGTGCCGTTGGAGAACATATGCGTTTCAGTGTATCTGTAGCAGCATGTTGGAGCTCATGTCCCTCTCACTGTGGCCATGGCTGGGTTGGTTGCAGCTGTAGTTCAGCGAGTCTTAACTCCCGTGGCTGGTCCCAGCATGCCCGGTAGTCCCACTACGCCCACTGGCGCAGACTGCTGGTTCTCTGCCATCACTGTCTCGATGTGTGTGTCTGTCTGTAAGAGAGAGAGAGAGAGAGAGAGAGAGAGGAAGCAATGAGAGGGAGAGATTCACATCCCTCTTGCCAATTGTTTTACTCTGAATCAGACTGGGGCCTTCCAGGGAGGCAGGCTGACTGGCTCCCAGCCCATCAGAGCCATGGAGACTCTCCAGTAACTTCCATTGTTGATTTTGTTTTGTTTTTTATTTCTTTCTGTTTTCTATTTTATTCATTCTGCCTACTTACATAAAAAACACCTTTAGGCAAAATACTAAGTTTCATGCTTATAACACAGCAGACACAGTTTTTCACTTCCAGTCCGATACTGTTTAACTATAATATAGATCCCAATATTTTTATGATACCAGAGCTCTGTTTGCTTTAATATCATCATCACCTATGAATTTGTAAGACACAGTTACAAACATCTCTGTAGAAGTGATGTATGAAGGTACACATTTACACTGCTCTAAAATATAAAGGGAAAAATCAAATAAAGCATCATAGATCTGAATGAATGGAATATTCTCATTTAATACTTTGTATGTCAATTTCAATAGAAATAACATTTATTTAGCAACAGAGGCCTGGATTTAAGGTCACACACAATATTAAAGTGAGAAAAAACAACTCTGATGTAATGTCCTTAAAACGGGTCAAAATGAGGCTCAGTATTTTGTGTAGCCTCCATGTCCCTGTATGACCTCTGTACAACACCAGGGCATGCTCCTGATGTGGTGATGGGTGCTCTCCTGAGCGTTCTCCTCTAAGACCTGGACTAAAGCATCCGCCATCTCCTGGATAGTCTGTGGTGCAACATGATGTTGGTGGAGGTTTGAGACATGATGTCCCAGATGCCTTCAATTGAATTCACACTTCAGCCACATGTGGTCTAGCATTGTCCTGCAATAGGAGGAACCAGGGCCAACCGCACCAGCATATGTTCTCACAAGGGGTCTGATGACCTCATCTTGGTACCTAATGGAGGTCATGCTACCTCTGGTGTGCACATTGAGGACTGTGTGGCCCTCCAAAGAAACGCAACCCCACACCATTACTGACCCACTGCCAAACCAGTCATGCTGAAAGATGTTGCAGGCAGCAGAGCACTCTCCATGGTGTGTTGAAGGAGTGTTGAATTTCCCAATCCTGGTGTTCTCTTACAAATGCCAAGCGCCCTGCCCAGTGTTGGCCCATGAGTACAACCCTCATTTGTGGACGTTAGGCCCTCATACCATCCTCATGGAGATTGTTTCTAACCATTTGTGCAGGCACATGCACATTTGTGGCCTACTGGGGGTCATTTTGCAGGGCTCTGGCAGTGTTCCTCATGAACCTCCTTCCACAAAGGCAGAGGTAGCTGCCTTGCTGCTGGGTCGTTGCCCTCCTACAGGGTCCTCCATGTCTCTAGCCAGTGGTGAGAGTGTTTTTAGAGTTCCTTGGTGTTTCTGATTACCTGATCCTGACCTGTTCTGCCACTCAACCACTGAGTCTGCCTGTTTCCATCTGAACAATTTGCCTGAACAGTCTTTGGAGTCCTGGGTCTCTGAGCCAGCCTGTTCCTGTTCTGATCTATTTGCCTGACCCGTCCTTGGACTCTTGCTTGTTCTCTGGGGCTGCAGCACGTGGGACACTCTGGGCGGCGCCCAGCGCAACTGGTTGGCAGCCCACCAGCTGATTCCTACTTCATTTTCTGGCAATGGACTGAACTTGTGAACCAGGTTAGTGACTTACGTTCATAATATTCCTCTGTTAGATGTGCATGGTCTCTAACCTGTGTTTCCTCTCTCTGTGTTTCCTCCTTCGGAAGCCCTAGCCACTGCAGATCTGCAGGAGTTTTAAAATGAACACTTTTAGGTGTGAAGGTGGGGCAGTGGTTAGTGTTCACGACCAATGTACGGAGGCCTTAGTCCTCGACTCGGCCGGTCTGGGTTCCAATCCAACTTGAGGTCCTTCGCCACATGTCTCTGCCTCTTTCTTGTACCCCCTTTCCTGTCAGCCTACTGTCGAAAAAACGAGCCACTAGTGCCAGAAAAAAAATAAATAAATAACCCACTGTCTGTCTTACTGGGTCCTTCTGTTCTGAATCGCAACAATGACACGCTTAGAGAAATACTTCTTTTACATTTTCCATTGTTACTCTTCAAAATAAAATAATGCGCTTAAAGTTGTCTAACAATTATCATCGGTTTCTATTAATTTTGAAAGACGGTTTCCATTAAAATTGCTTAAAGACGTTTGAATAATTAAAACATCTGAAAACCCATTAGTTTGACTTATTTTCTATATTAAATGCAGTATGAACCTTTTCTACAACAACTACATTTTAATGGCTTATTGTAAAAGCAGCTAATTTTTAATAATAAACTTTTTATTATTTAAACCTTTTTTAGAACCCAGACCAAAATATCTTGTATGATTTCTAGAGCTATAATTACTGTTTATACTGACCTGTCTTGTGGCATAAAATGAGAATGTTCTACAAATATACATAAATGGAGGCCGCATCTTGACTGAAATTATTTTTGAGTCTCATATTTGACACACTGTGTTAAAAAGAAGGAGCTGAGGCCCCTGTTTAAGCAAATGGCTCTCCTGCCTGCCTCTTCACTCTACTCGCTGCTGATGGATTAACGCTCTGGACAGGTTTCAGCCCTATTGATCCCACCTGCCATGCTGCTCCCATCAGGCTGTGTGTGTTTGTTTGTGTGTGGTTTGGACACAAAGCAGTGGACAATAGGAAGCCCGACAGAGGTTATCCCCATCGATGCTATAGGTGAAAAATTTGCATTTCATTGTTGGTGTTAAATGTACAACTCTGGCTGATGGAAGTCTTAAAACGTAAAGGCCAAAACACAGCGGATCGGATTTGGCATCATGTTCCACAGAAAATGGGTGGTATAGTATCTGCATATTAGCAGTGATTAGGTGGGAAAGTACTTAATCAGAGAGAAAGAGTGTGTCAATGTAAAACACATCCACTTTGGGAAAATACAAATATAAATGAGCTGATTGGTAGAAAGCTTCATTTTGTGCAAATGCACCCCGTCAGACAGATATGAGGGAACAAAAGCAATAAACAGTGTACCTAAGTATGGTAGGCACTCAGGAGAAAATTTATTGATAAATAGAGAGAAAATTATCTTGTTTGAGCTTTTTTGAACAGCAAATACAGTTTTATGTTCATCAGAGGTTGGCATACCCTCACATGGCAGCTAAATCACGCGAGTCCAGTGATCGGTTCATGGAGCCTCCAGCCAGAGGCAAGGCAAGACAAGTTTATTTATCTTGCACATTTCAGTACCAAGATAATATAAAGTAGAAGAGTCCACTGCAATTGCATAAAGGCAAAAAAAAAAAATCAAAGACAATAAAAAAAAAAACATTTAAAATAAGATGATTATATTTTTTTTAAATATCAATAAAAGATTGAAAGGAAAGTTGGACTGAAGAATGTTTAGATACAGCAACAATAGGTTATTCTATTTAAAGCAACTGACACTTCTACAGTTTTCTGGGAGTTTACTCCAGAGTAGCGGAGCATAAGAACTAAAAGCTGCCTCTCCATGTTCGGTTCTGGGAATTCACAGTAGATTTGAGCAAGACGAACAGAGAGGTCTGGGTGGTTGATAAACTGACAACAAAGCAGTAATAAATGTTTGCTGCACAACAATTCAGTGATTTATAGACTACCACGAGCATTTTAAAGTCTGTTCCCTGAGATACGGCGAGTGTAACAATTTTGGGACTGGGAGCCTGTATGATTTAAAGAAATGGGATCAGACCTGGCAGAGTTGGACATAAGTGCCGTGTTTTAGCGTTAAGTTGAAGGGAGAACTTGGTGCTTACTGTGCATTTTGTAGAGCAACTGACTGGAACCATTCATCTGATTACATGAGTATATCTGCGTCTCTAAAAATTAAAATGATCTTGTTTCCAACAAATCTGTGCAAGCTGATCTTAAACTTAATTAGCATGCTTAGCATAATCATCCCTTTGCTTTAATTTGAACTGCTGCAATCTCCAAACATGTATAGGGAATTTGAATCTGGTTATTTTCTAAAGCTACATGTTTTCTGTCCATTAGATGTAGGAAAAGACTGTAGCTTATTGGTCAACATTATGAGAATTAATAAACTTTAGTCTAGTTACATAATGTGATGCCCAAGATAAAAGGGGAACAGACTTGAACCTCCCCCCCAATCTCGATAATTCTGACAGAAAATCCCACCAATGAGATATTTTATGAATTTTTTTATTAGTGTACCCTTTAAGAAACAATTTAGTAGGAATACTTGACCACTTTTATTTGCAGGATTTGGTAGAAATCAGTTTAATTGGTTAGTTTCAAGAACAGAAGTGACCCGGAAGTATACGTCTGAGAGAGTTGAGGCAGGGGCGGATTTAGGAAGTTTGAGGCCTTTGGCAAAGACAGGCATGGGGCCCTCTGAATTGAGAAGACAACATATAAAAGAGACTCATTATACAGATACAGAAATTTTAATAGAATAGACATACATTATTTGTTCTATGATTTGTCCCTCACTTCTTGTCCCTTTTCTTGTTGTTTTCCTCTCTATGTTTTGTACTCAGCTTTTCATGCTGTCTCAAATGGAATGAAATATTTTTTAACTAATCAATAACTTCAATTAGCCGATTGCTCCTTCCTGTGTTTCCAAAAAGGTGACAGCAAAAGTAAATAACCCAGTCCTTCTTTTCACTGTAGACAAGCCTTGATCTGCTTATCTGTTCTCCGTTTTTCATTTGGATGAAATAATAGCTGCATGAATCATGACAGCAGACAAGATAGAGACTTAGACTATTCCTCTAGCTTGAACTAGCTTGATAAGGAGGTGCGATTCACTTTGAGGAACTTAAGGTGACCAAAACTGACTTAATAAAACAAATATTTGAAGGTTAAACAGAATAATGCATATTTTAAAAATGTGGTTAAACGTGTCTGGAAAAAAAAAACATATGTCCAGGAATTCATAAACTTTCTAAAATATTATAAAATAATCAAAATCCCTACAGTATAATGTATATTCTAAGTGAAATGTTATTTAACCCGGTGAAATCCTGTAAAGATTGAAAAAACATGAATTAATGAATTAATGAATAAATAGGAATTAATTTCAGACAATTTGACAAATAACAATATATGAATCAACTTAATACACACAAGACAGACTGGTTAACATCAAACCATGCCAAACACCAATCTCCAAACTAACTAAATTCACCTGAACATAAATACAAACAAAACCCTGTTGGTTTATACAGCCAGAGAAAC
>NW_015150993.1:539364-543575 GCF_000732505.1 Cyprinodon variegatus | reverse complement strand
TATATATGTATCTGTACACACACACACACACACACATATATACATACACATGTAAACAAACACATACATACCAACACAAAGACATCAGGCCAAAATCCACATTTACACCCATTTTCATCAGCAATCACAATGCATGTAAAGAATTCATTTTCATTAATGAGATATTCTGGGAGGCTTTTGTTTAGTTTTTCATATTTTAACAAAGAGGGAAAATAAAGCATAGTCAGTATGACGAGCAGCTCTAGTGCTGTAAGAGCTCCTTCTGTCGGGGAGGCGATGGAAAGCAGCAGGAACAGGTCAGAGAAGTATAAGTATAAGAGTAAGAAAGCAGCATCAGGAATAATTGAGCAAACTTAGAAAGTTGGCAACAACAATAGGCCAAAATTAGAACAAAAAATATGAAGCAAAAAAAAAATGATAACAAAAATGCTAGGAGTTGTACACATTTCATAAATAGCATAATGCAAATTTTCTTTTAAAATTCTATTTATTGCACATAAAATAAAGACTAAACCCTGGATCAGAACCAGTACTCAGCACTATCTTAGGTGGTTACAGAATGATGGAGGGTGTGTGAGGCGGGGACTGGGGTTTACTTTAAGGTCAAAGGTCTCAGTGGATGCAGCTGTAGTGGAACATTGATGTTTCCATTCACAAACTTTGCTGATTTTAAAAGCTTTCTAAATTTTGAGGTTATACTTTAGAATAATTTATACTTCATTTATGATGTTCCATAAACAACTTGACCAATATTAATTATACAGGATATTCATTTCAGATATTGAGTTTGTGTAAATCAGGTGGTGGCCTGATGGAAAAAACTGGCTAACACCTTTTTTTACAGGACATTAATAACTATGTAATAACATGGTAATAACATGGCAAGTTACACTATCTTACTAGGTAACGAGAAAAACTTTATGGAACATTTTGGTAAGTGCTGTGTTTTAAATTAGGTCACCATTCTGCTTCTTGCTACACTTTAGCGGCAAGCAAAACAAACACCATGGCGGACGATGATGCGTAGAGCAGTATTTTTTTAAACCATCTTGAAAAGATTGAGGTTTTAAGGTTTGGAAAAGATCGCTAAATGTGGTTTAGCACTACATCCATGTTTACTTCCGTAAACACGAAGCATGTTGGCTCTACTGCGCATGCAGGACACTTAAGCTGCATAAATGCAGTTCACACAGGAGATCACATACAGGTTGCATATATTTGGAAATGTGAACGGCAACGCAAAAAAATCACCAAAAAATCGGAATTGAGCATCAAAGCCTGCAGTGTGAACGTAGCCTTAATCTTGGGGTGACCCCAAAAAAAGTTTTTCTTGTTACCAAGTACGATAGTGGGACTTGCTATGTTATTACCATGTTATTACATGGTTATTGATGTACTGTAAAAGAGAGCGTTACCAAAAATTCCTAGTGCGCCAATGAAGAGAAAGATGTGTGAACAGCAATGTCAATATTCACAGTGGAGTTTACGTAAAGGGAATGAATAAAGAAAAAGGAACCTGCACCTAACCAAAAAGTATTTTTTGGTGGTAAAGACCACAGTGCTAGTGTAAAATGATGATAGTGATGGTGCACTTTGTTTTTTTACAAGTGAATATTCTTTTCATCTTAGTATTTTATTTTCTGCTATGATTTTAAAGTTGTTCTGAAAGATGGAAATGATGAAATTGTACAGAGGCTTACTTTGATTCATGATAATGAAAAATATTTAGCATACATTTTGGCTGGAGGGGCAACTTGAAAGTTCTAAAAATCCAAGTCTTTCTGTGAGCTCCTCGTCAACTCTTTGAATTTTGCTTACGTCGAGTCAAAAATCGATCCGATTTTGCTCTCAAGTCAACACCCCAGGCACAGGAAGCTCCAGCCTGAAGAAAAATAGCTTACATTACATCTGAAGAAAATAGTCTGTAAGTTGCTCTCCCGTTGATAGCCTATTTTCTCTGCGCTTCACTTTTTGGCACATCTACAGCAAAGATGGCTGAGTTTTGCTTGTGGTACTGAAAACACCCAGGGGCTGTGCTTTCGTCGGCCATGTTTGGGATTCAGAGACTCATTCCATGTGGTGGACTATCACCATGCTCCACGCTGTTCTTATCTAACTAACTGATAAATAACACAGTCTGTCACAATGATAACAAGGTCAATTCAATAGGCTGACCAACAGCAACGTGTCGCCCAAAGCGCCATGCGGTCACATCTGATGCTTGCGCTGACCTCCATGCTAATGAACAAAACACAGAGAGAGAAGGAGAAAGGAGCGAACAAATGAATATGAATGGAAAGCAAATCTATGAGAAACACACCTCCTTTAAATAACCCCCTCCCTTGTTCCCCTCCTCCACTCCTTTTCCTCGTGCTCCCACCCCCTCCGCTCTGTTATATTTTATTCTCCAACGCGTGGTGAATTTAATAAATATATGCAAATGTGTGCTGTGGAACATGACGAGTGTAAATCAGGCGAGGATGTTCTTTGAGCGCTGCCGAGATTGAGGCTGAGAGCTGACCCTGGGTTAATCATTTTTCACTTCCCTATCGCATTCAATTCTGCAGCCGCCGTGCATGCGTGTGTCCCTCTGTGTGTGCACATGTGTGGCACGCGTGTGCGTTTGCATCTGCAGGCAACAGACAATGCATTTTAAACTTTGTATACATAATTAAGATCATATTTGCTTTCAAATTTATGCATAAAAAAACCCGAAATTCATACTTTGAGAAAATATTAAATCTGACTCTTGGCATTTTGCAAGTTGGCTATGGATTTATTTCCTTGGAAGTATATTTGCACATTTGAATTGAAGTGACTGCGGGTCTCTCAAACTGTGCTTTGTTATTCTTAAGGGTTTAATGTAGCCATGAGAGGTCAGGGGATCTAACAGCATTGAGTGAGCTCTCCTGCAACGGCCTATAAAAAGTCTACTTTGTCATTGCCACTGAGCTGCACATCCTTACTGCAGGAAACAATCTCAAGTTGTAACTCCACATTAACTGCTCCATTTCAGGTTTATTCAAATCTTTTATTTTGCTACCCCGCAGTTAGGCTAATTGTTTGAAGCAAACAACACTGTGCTAACATGTTATCCGCAATCTCGCACCAGGTGTGTGGCCGCGGCTGCCTCCTCGAATGCTGCGTAATTGCTTCTCGTGCAGTGAACGCCCGAAATGTTTCACACATCTCTTCCCCCGACAGTTCAGCATACCTTTTCACGTGCAGAGATTTATTGTTTCAGCAGAGCCTGGGAGCTAATCATTTTTCTTTTAATGCGGAGCTTTACACGGTTGCTCTAAAGAGCTGCAGGAAGGATAACAATACTCAAGTTTTTAAGAGATGAAGTGAAATACAACTGGTGCAAAACAGCAAAGCTACAGTCAAGCAAATATTAAACTATAATTTGTTTCCAAATGTATTTATATCTTCAGTCGTACACATGAAGTAGAGTGTTAACCCAACCCTTTAGTCTACTGGATTAAGTATTATGTAAGCCTTTCCTTTAAAGCAGAGGTCTCCTTTAAAAC
Organism: Cyprinodon variegatus; assembly: GCF_000732505.1. Taxonomy (NCBI): domain Eukaryota; kingdom Metazoa; phylum Chordata; class Actinopteri; order Cyprinodontiformes; family Cyprinodontidae; genus Cyprinodon; species Cyprinodon variegatus. The sequence continues at coordinate 540,045 of NW_015150993.1, read as the reverse complement.
GGAGGTCTTCAACAAGGGGTCCGCGACCCCTAGGGGGTCCACGGAGGTACTGCATGGAGGTCGCGATTTTTTGGTTGATTAGACTATTTTTTTATATTCCGCCCTGCAATTTTTTTCTACTAATTGAAATGTCTTTAAATGCACATTAACGTGACTTTAACACACTGTAGTAAACAGATAAATGGAGGCAGAAGATGTCTTTCAGTCATCAATGCACACATTCAGCGACACACTGGAGCTCTTTCAATCTGGGCACCGTTTCATTCACAACACCTGTCCGATATTGTCATGATTTTCTTAAGAGATCTGACCCACTTGCAGTAAACCACTCAGAAAACCAGGGTAAAAGTTTAAACAGGTTTATTGATAAGGTCAGCGGGGGTTGGATTCAGGAAACTCAGTGTGCTGGGGAACCGGAACTGGATGAAGGAAGGGAAGTATCAGCGGTTAGTTCAGGATCCGTGGGAACTTTGCTTGATGGCAGGAGAGACAGAGATAACGGGACTCACGTTAGTGGAGAAGACCTTTTCTCCCAGAATCCAGTTAGTGTGGGTTTATCCAGAGGTAGAGACTCGTTGGAGGGCGGACAGGTTTAGACTTGGTTGGATCCTGAGGAGATATTGAGACCCCGTCCACACGAAGTCAAAACGAACACGAAATGCTAATATTTTCCAGAACGTT
>NW_015150993.1:537333-538694 GCF_000732505.1 Cyprinodon variegatus | reverse complement strand
CCTGGTTTAAAGTCATAATAAGTTATACTTGTGCTGGAATTTTAGACCCTGTTTTTATGTATCTAAAAGTGAGGCCAGACACTGATGTTTATGTTTCAGTGTCTCCTTGGGAGCTGTATTTTTCTTTTGGAATGACAAAGTTGTAACTCAACCTATTTCTGTAAAGCTTTGTTCATGCATGATGCTTCCAGGAGGTCCGAACAGGCAAATTATGTCACTTTAGTGCTCTCTGCCTTGATTTTTTGCAACATGCATCTAGGAAAATTTTAAACAATGGGGACAACTCTGTGCAAAAAAGCATGGTGGACAAGTAAGAAGTCAGAATTCTGCCAAAGATGTAAAATAAATACTGATACAAGCTACTTTATTTGAGAAAGGCATGTATCCTACTCTCCACAAGCACTTTAACAGTTTTATGCATGAGTTTCCCATGAGGCCTCTAATACATCACAAGCATAAGGCATGTGGCTGCTTTTTATGCACCTGTAGATTCTCTCGTGTGGACCTGTTTCTGTGCGCTTGTGTAAATATTTGTCACCTTGAAAGTAGAACCAATCTTGAAAAGTAAACTGCCTCTGATTGGTTACTTCCTGATTCTACTATGTTTTCCTAGTTGTGGCTAATAACAGTAGTAAATCTTTTATGGATAATTTCTGTCCCTTAAAAAGTTAAAAATTGGTAAAGTGAAGTCATTTTTAAATAAGTTTATTAAACACAGTCATGAATGTGTTCTGACAGCAGTAGAAATAGGCTCTAAAATGATTTACAATAATTTGGAACTTTGAATGAGCTAAGCTAACATTAGCTTCACTCTTTATACTGGGAGAAATTGAGGCTTGAATGAATTCCCTTTTATATTTGATTACAGACATTTACATTGACATTCAGTTTGCAGCTTTGTTTTCTACATCTGGTCCATTTCTGTCCAGAATATACGTGCATCAGGTATATCTAGGGCTGGCAACTTCCTAAAAAAAAGGGACACCTCATGTGCGTTCCAGCTGACCTGATTGCCTTTACCCCTCCTGGCATAGTGATTTTATTTTACCCCTCCTTTGTGTGTGAAATTATATTTTTAACTATTTGACTTAAATCTGCATTGAATTAGATGCATATTCTTGAATGACATGAACACATGGAAAACAAATTATTATCCAGCAATTCACTTTAAAACAAAATAACAAACTTTGCTGAATAAAATAAGTGTCCTAAACATAAGCCTGTCCTGCTTAAAGCTACAGTGTGTAATTTTCAGCGACATCTAATGTCCAGACTGCAGACTGCAGCAACATGAACGTCTCCCCCCCACCGCTTCTCCCCCCCAACAGTACGGCGAGCGTTACGGGACAAAATGTCTTCCA
>NW_015150993.1:532651-536132 GCF_000732505.1 Cyprinodon variegatus | reverse complement strand
CCATGTTGCTTCGTCTACCTCACATGAGGTGTCTTCATGGGTGTTTTTGTCAGTATTTTGGCTGTGATTTTGTGGTAGTGTCACAGCGCTCTCAATAGACCCGGCATGTGTACTTCAGCGTCATCATAGGTCCTGTATAAATTTGTGTGAAAACAACTTTTTTCCCAGCAGCTGTTGAAAATCTGACATCTTTTTCTTTGTGAGGACTAAGGCTAATTCAGGGTATTCTATCAGGGTGAGGATCTCGGAACCACCAGAGTGCTTAACAATGCATGGAGTAGTGGTTCTTGACACAAGCTCGAGGACATTTGACTACACTGATGTCACAGCTGTGCTTCGCCACATGACTGATCTCACCGGACTCTCAGATCACTAGATGTGCCCAGCATACTTCAGAAGTCTCTCAATTTTGATTACTTGGAGCATTTTTAGCTTGATTTAGACCAGCCACATAGAGAAAAGAAAGGATAATCTACCATCAGACACAATAAAACTGCTGCTTCCTATTTGACCTTTAAGTTCTTCCACACCAAACTCCCTCATTAATGTCTTTATGGGCCTTACTTTGTAGAGAGTCAAAGTACAGATCAACCAATACAGGTTTTTAAGGCCGATGCTGATACCAGATATTTTAACATCAATCTAACCGATCCACGACATGTGCTGCATATTTTTTTTAAGGATGATTGTTCAGGCAGATATTATTTTTTCATGCTACATTTACAACAAAAAACCACAAGATGACAAACGTTACACAAGTCTAATTTTTAAACAAAACAGAAAGATTTATTGAAAATTCAAATAACAACAGTGCAAATGGAAGGAGCAACAGTGCCTGTGTTTCCCTTGATCTGAAGACATGGCTACTGAATGCACTGATGAATTTTTGAATTAATGTATGAACTGGCCACTGCCGATGCAAAAGGAATGCAAATATCAGACCGAATGGTCTTTCTCTATTTAGCAGCAGCAATTTGATCAAATCGTCTTGCTGTATAAAATAAATAAGATTTTCTTTCATTTAAAAAGTGGCTAATCCTGTAAACACAGCCCCACAACATATATTTATTTTTATATTAATTTTATACAGATAGAGAAGCATGATGGTCTCCACTGCTAGAGTCCAACAGCTGTGTGCTTCACACCACTGCTTTCGTCCTTTTGCGTTGTACTGCATCATGTAAAGCTGTCTTTCAGCTATTCAGCTTTAAAAGACCATTTCTTGAAGGCCACATTAAGTTAATAACTACGACTTAGATAACGTCAGATGCAGAAAGCAACTGGACAGCAGTTAGACAGTGGAGAGACCAAACAGCAGACAATAGCCATTCACACAATGGCTGCATGCAAACAGTGGGATTTGTTTTGCTTTTTCACATGGATGCACATACAAGCCCCTCCTTTTCTGCTTAACCGTTTGAGTTGGAGAACGGGCACAAGGGGCTGAGCACACCAGAGGACATGCGTGGTGCTTCTAATTTGATACGCAAACATCAAATTGCCTTCATCTCAGCTATGTCGGCTGCTTTTGTGCGAGTCCCTAGAGCACAGCGGTCTAAGGGGCACAGTGCAGGACATGTTTTATTTCAAGTGAGCGGCTGGCAGCTCAAAGAGACAAGATGACTAGCCTGAGACCAATAAAAAGCAGGAGTCTCTGATTGCTTTTTTATGACGACTAAAACAATCAAACAAAAGTGGTATTTTCAAAAACAATATCTCATTCAAGTTTCTGTCAACAAGTAGTTTAAGAAAGAATCTGAGACGTACATGTTAAGACATTAAAATTTAACCTACACTCCCAAGATAATCTAAATATTGGGGTATGTATGAGTTAGTTGTGTTATAATGAGGCAGTTATTTCTTTAATGAAGTAAAAAGTACAATACGGTTTCTTAGATATTAATAAATTTAAAAACAAGTAGCTAAAGTCTGGCTTCCTTAGATAAGACTTAGATAGATAAGACTTTTTGTAATATTTTGATTGCATTTTAGCGTTTTAATAAACATTGATATATCATGACGACAGTTGAAGTTTAAGCAAGGTAGAAGTGGAATAAAAATCACACAGAAATAGGCCACTGAAGTCAAGTCTAAATAAATACACAAAATATAATAAATAAATGTCCAGTTTATATTTTTTTCTAATTAAAACCACCGTTTGCAGGTAAAAGATGTGAATAAAGTCTCTGTTTTACAAATTTCTTTGTTTACACAAGGCCTAAGTCTTTGCCTGACACTTACTTTGATAGACTGAACAATGACCAGAGATATAATGCAACTCCTGATGGATTGACTCCCGCTTTAATCTCACTGCTTTTATCCTACTCAAAAAATTTGACCATATACATTTTAAGTAACCAAAATGTAAAAACATTTGATCTAAGGTCTGCTTCTCTGAGCTCTATCTTTCTAGCTCTGTTTCTTGCTGCCGTCCATGTCTCGAAGAGTCCTTAGAGACTCTGTGTTCAGCGGGTTTCTGCAATAGAAAGCAATGCATAAATGCATAAAAGCAAAAAAACTACAGTTTTGATATGAATGAAAACCCATTGTGGAGCCTTTCATAGAATTCAGAAAAAAGGAGATTCATTACTGGTACTAATTTACCATAAAAACCATATTTCAACTTTCAATAATAATTTACTTGGAATATATTATATTTCTATTTCCTATATAAGGAATCAAGATCCAATCCAAATCAGACTTCTATTATAAAATCCACATTTTGAAGGGGAAAACAATGCCCTTATTAGTAGACTTAGACAGATTTACTTGTCATAAATGTCATTTTTCAAGAAATTTAGTTTGGAACAGCTCTCTAGACAATTTCATCTTTTTTAAAGAGCAATATATATATATATATATTTATAAAAAGTAATATAAACATATGACTGTAAATTTAAAGTTCTAAAATTTTCATTTGACACAATTTCCTGTGACATTTTTGCTGCTAAACCTATTATTTTTTGTGTAGCTATTTGCATCTGAGGGGGGAAAAAAATCAAATTTCACTGAAACATAACATTATGCTCATTATTCAAAACAGAATGGCAATAATCATTCCCACCTCTCAAAAAAATTTTATATAATAAGTAGGTAAAGGCTACTTGTTTCCCTCTTGGTCACATACACTGTAAGACATCATACAGTGCTTCACAACAGAGTAAAAAATAAAGAAAAGCATATATAAATATTTTAACATTTTACCTGTACTAAAATACCGGCTGAGTTGAAAAGGAGGCCCAGAGGATGCAGAGCAGGAGCAACGACAAGAGAGAGGAGCAGGAAATTCAAGCCATCTCTCCCATCAATCATTATAGGAAATGTGAGATCTTTAGATAACATATTAGAAAAAAAATCAAAGCTCTAGCAAGGACCCAGCTGGAAAATGCAGCAATGCAGTATTACCGGTATGTGTTTTAAAGCTACAGTGTGTAATTTTCAGCGACATCTAACGTCCAGACTGCAGACCGCAGCAACATGA
>NW_015150993.1:530241-532360 GCF_000732505.1 Cyprinodon variegatus | reverse complement strand
ATTTAATTATTAATGACGTATTCTAAGGCAACGCAAATATTAAGGTTAAGAGGCTGAGCTCGTAGATGATGATAAATAACATAGTTATGTATAATATATTACATTTCTGACTGTATATCTTTGTAATTATTACACACTGTAGCTTTAATGAAACATGGCTCCAGTGTCTCTCTGCCAGCCTTTCTGACTGTATGATCAGAGAGTTTTTAGAGAAAGCTTGAACACTCATGGGAGGTCGGCGTGCATCAAGGACTATAAACCTGATGTGGAGAGTGGGATCTCTGCAACAATCTTGGTGTGAGGGATTGGTTTCCAGTCAATGAGTCGATGCAATCAGGTGGTTTTAGAAAAATTTGAAATAATCCAACTGTATGATCTGAGATGATGTGTTGTGAATTAGCGCTATATAAATAAACTGAATTGAATTGAATCATCTACTGTGGTATAAGCATCAAAACAAATTACTTTAAAATGATTAATAAGGTGACAAGGAAGGCTGGCTCAGTTCTAGGAACTTATCTTGAACCGAAATGAGGAAGAATTTGGACAACAGTGATCACTCTCTACATTTGTTAAACATCAACAGATTATCTTCAACATCTATAAAAAAGGGTTAAAAAACTGCCCATAAGTTTAATGCAATATTTTTTAGTTTAATTGAACATATTTGAATATTTTTTAATCAAAAAGCATTGGATTTATTTGCATAAGAAGTTACATCTACGCACTATAGAGGGATGTTTGTACTTCTTTAAGCCAAATCTTTGTTTCAGTAGATTCATGTCACTGACTGGTGAGTTAAACAGTACTTCACTTAGAAAATTCTTTAAGTATGTTAATATCAAGATTTCAATGAAGCTGTGAATTCAATGGCAATTAATTTCCCTGTATTCGATTGAGTCTAATAACCTTTGCCTCATGGGATAACTTACAATGTTTGCTCTTTGTTTTCTTTACAGGGGTTTCTGTTAATTTGCAGAATGTGCGTTCAATAAAAATGGGAAATCAGAGGTGCTCAGTTTGTTATAAAAACAGAATAACATTATTTATTATTATTGATTCAGATAGAGAGTTAAAAAAACATGTTTTTTATTGTGAAATAAATAACTGGGGAAGAAGGATTTATAGCATAACACAAGAGTGAACCTTAAAACTTCCCACTCCTTAGGTTTAGTGACAGCTGTGTAATTTGAAGTTATCACAGTGAAAAGAAGAGGAAGAACAAGAGGCATTCATCCTCCGACAATGAGCTGGGAGGGTAACAAAGAAGTTTCCACAGCTCACTTGTCCATATTAACTAGCTATCATATAATCATGGTCGGAAAGGTTTGTGTGGGAGAAATCTTAATTTTCCATAAGAAAACTGTTTGTGGTGAAAAAGTCCACATTTCCAAGAGAAGATAATACAGTTATTCAATAAGTGATGTAAGATTATTCATTCAGATGAAGCTTGTGTGTCAAATTTGATTATATTAACCTTGAAGCAGGTATCCAACACATTTTTACTAAGATATGTTTATATATATTTTTTCTTTTGAAATAATGTTATAGTCTAATTAAAAATTTTGTGATTTCATTAGTTGTAAGCACAGATCACCCAAAATAAAGGCTTTAAAATATCACCTTTTATATGTAAATGATCTAACTTGTAACACTTCATGGAGTTACGAAAATAAATTATTTTATTTTACATTTTTATAAATAAACATTACAAACAACAGTTATAGAATGAGTACAGAAAATTCTAAATGTTCAAAGGGCTGTGAAATATAAGCTTATTAAAAACAAACCCTTCTTCCTCATCTTCACCTTTTAAATCTGCTCATATTTGTAACATTTGATGAAAAAACATATTCATTCAACTCTTGTTTATTATATATTTATTATATTATTAAATGGTATGCAATATTCACAGACATAATAGTATTACAAATGTGATACTATTACTTTTACCATTAATAATAATAACAAAAATTATAATACTAAGGAGAAGAATAACTAAAATAAGAACTGTAATAACACAGACAGACAAATAGACAGACAGACAGATAGATAGATAGATAGATAGATAGATAGATAGATAGATAGATAGATAGATAGATAGATAGATAGATAGATA
>NW_015150993.1:475787-528911 GCF_000732505.1 Cyprinodon variegatus | reverse complement strand
GTTTATTATCAGGTTTTTTATATTTATATTTTATATGTATCTTTCAAGTAACATACATTTTGATTTAGTTATATCTTAACTACAGCTTGCTCCCATTTTACCACACTATTCAATTTTTTAAACTTTTTTAGAAACATTACCTCATCTCTGTTCATCACTCCCAAAGCCAACTGAAACAGAAATATAGTTCAATCTAAATGCAGATGACCGGGAGATCAAGATTTTACTATGAGCTGCTCCTCGTGGGAAATGCTGTCTTGCTTCAGGCAAAAACAATGCAGCTTTTTCTACTGGGGGGAGCCAAAATCGACCAAAACTGAAAGTTCTTTAGAACTGACGTAAAAAAAGAAATAAATAAACATAAAAACAAAAATAATGTGATTGAAAATTAACATAAACCTGTACCTTCATTGAAAATATCTACTCCTTGCTTTATATTAGCCTGATCCTCAAATGTTATGACAGGTCCATTTAAGATTGTGCACAAAAAGGATGCTCATTTGGACAGAAACATTAACTGTGTGTCTTTGAAGCATTTTTACTAAAGCCGGGCGTACACTGTGCACTTTTTTCAATCGTTGCATGTAGCTACAGGTCACACTGTACGTCGAAAGCGCAGGGTTTCATAGTTCACAGCTCAGGATGCATGTTCTCACACTGTGCGGACCGACACTGATGCAATCTACCTGCTCACTGTGCACGTCTTAAAACCACGTCGGACTCGGCAGAGAGATGGCACTACTCGGACTCGTCTACCGGGAAGCCAAACGAGACAATTTTGTGTGGAAAGCCCTAAAAAGAAAAGGCGTGACGTAAAGATGACGTATTTTGACAAAGACATGGCTGAGCAAACGTGGCTACTAAGGTCTGTCAATTTTACAGAAAGAACTCAATTTCACTCGCATCCCGCCATGTTTCTGTGTTTTCATCTGAGAGGAAGAAGAAGAATCCTTGTTTGCGCATGCCCACTGAGCGATTTGCCCACAACGGCCGACTGAATTTCAAACATGTTTGATTTTCTCTGACCTTACGATTACTGATCGGGAGTTGATCGTGAGAGGCTGAGCGCCCCTCATTACCCCAAGTACACTACACAATGCACGACGAATGATCAGGCTGAAAGTCGGCCCGATCGAAAAATTCTTGCAAGACTAGAAAGTCAAAATAGGGCAAAAAATCTTACAGTGTAAGCGTGGTTTAAAGCAACTTCCTATGGATGGAGGAGGCAAACATTTTACTCAAGTTAGAGTAGCGACATTTTAATGATGACTCATAGTGACTCAAGTCACATCTTAATGTATAAAAAGTATAGTGCAGTGAAACTACTCCTTAAAGTCATATATTTTTAAAAAACTTACTCAAAAAAGTGGAATGGAGTAAATTTAACCCAGTTATGTCCACATCCAGGTAACATCTCCTTCACACACTGCTGTAGGACGACCCTCTATTCCTGAACCAGCATTTGTAATGAGTCCGTTGCTCGACTAGTTTGGTACAAACAGCTTTCTCAAACTGATTCCACAGAAATCCAGTGGGGTTGAGGTCAGGCCTGTAGGAAGCTCATTCCTTTTCTCCAAAATTGCAGTCAGTCTCAGACAAACTCCTCTTTGTAGGGGTGAGCATTGCCATTTTGGTGGATAGTTTCGCTCTGCCATTTAGAGACGTTGGAGTGCCACTGATTGCAAAATCTTATTCAATATCTCTCTGTTTGAAAATTGCCAGTGATCACATTTTTTTTAAGGAGGGACAGGATGCCGCACATCTTCACACTGCCTTCAACAAAAGCTCTTAGTTTATTGATGCTGCAATAACCAAAGCATTTTACATATCTTCCTGTTTTAACCCGATGATCAAACCGCTGGGAGCTGAATATGGACTCATCACTAAACACAGCGTTCCTCCAGAGGTTCCTGTGCACATGCTGCCGACACAGCGCAGACGGGGCTGATTGCTAAGGGCAATCATGGCAAGCCTCTTGACAGCCGTATGAGATCGGAGTGTGCACAGTCTGTTCTTGATTGTCTGGTAGTGAACCGTCAGCCGTATCGTCCCGCAAATCTGTAGAAGACTGCCTATGGTTCCTAAGTGCTATCAGGCTGAGGAAATGGCCTTTCTTGTGGCGTTGTTTGCTTGGACTGCTCGATGTGCGACCTGTCCCTGATGTCAAACAAAAGCAGCAGAGAAGACACAACATTCTGTTCAATCAGCATGTTTAGGTGGGAGCTGCCACTAGATTCACAGTGGGGTTTGCAAAGCCCTGTTAAAATGCATGGTTTTGTGATTTAGAAAAAAAAAAAGCAAAAAGAAAGGTAACTTCTCCTGAAGGTTTCCCATGAATAATGTGTCATAACTGAATGCAATTAAATTGATTTAGCAGAAATAAAATATGTTAGAGGGAAAATCTTATTGAAATGCTTGAACTGCAATTCATCAAAGCACCTTTGGATTCTATGATAGCATTCCGTTTTCTTTGTCAAGAGTCTATTAATATACTAAATACAATCTTTGAATCATTTGCCCCTCCACTTGTGTCTTTTAGATAGTGATAACCTTTTATCATTGTCTCCCTTTCATCTCCTCCTCATTCTTTCATCTTTTCTCCCTTGTTTTTCCTTTCCTGGAATATGGACACTCGCATTGCAGTGTCCATATAATCTATAGTACTCCCTGCATGAATCATAATAAAGCTATTTACATGCATATATGGCGATAGCTGTACTGCTCCATTTGTGAAAGTAAAATCTGTTGGGCTCTTTTTGGCATCAAGACAATTACTATTATTGCCACATTGCCAGACAGGACACTGTAAAAAAAATAAAAATAAATAAAATTTTAAAAACTGGTTAGGTTGTTCCCAACCTCTGGGTTTCATTTTAGGAAGGCTGTGCATGCTTGAATTCACTGTGATGCTAGAGTATTCAAATCAGTCTTTAGTGCCTAAACATTTGGAGTCCAAAACCTTCTGGCTAAACTCCCTGCTCCATCTGAAGAAAACTCATCGCAGAACATCATGCTGCCATCGTCATGTTTCGCATAGGGTAAAGTGTCCTGTTATTTGTTTGCCAAAGACCAACCGATACAGGTTTTTTTGCCGATAACAATATTTTTGATCCCTGACATGTAAACACTGCAAAAAAATTCTAAATAAGTATTTTATTCTTAAAGTTCATTTTTCCTTGAATTGAGGAGGTAAGATCAGATTAGATTAGATTAGATTAGATTAGATTAGATTAGCTTTATTGATCTCACAGTGGAGAAATTCACTGGTCACATATTGGCATAGTAATTAAAAAAGAAGGTGCAAACAAGGAGGAAAAAGGTGCATTAAGAATAAACAATATATATACAGTATATAATGGTATATACAGAATATCAAGATAAATAAGGATTAATGTGCAGGTGTACATACATGTATCACACACGATGAAAAACAAAATAAAAATAAGAAATAAAAACATTTTAAAAATACAAGGGAGTAACACAGAGATTTGAGGTGTCATATGTACAATCAGGATGGCTTATATACAGGTGGATTGACTTTAACATTAAAGTGTAGTAAGTAAGGAACAATGGTGAGGTAGTGGTATGACTATTATATTCACATATATTGCACAGTCAGCATATTGCACAGAATATTGCACAGTCAATAAATAAAAAACTATAATATAGTTGCACAGTGGTTGTGAGACACTTTGCAAGTGGAAGAAGAAAATGTACATTTAAAATAAGAAAAATCTATTGTTTTGTCTTATTTCAAGAGTTTATTATCTAATTACTGTATTTTAAGATAAAAAAAATACTCATTCCATTGGCGAATCATCTTATTATCTCTTCAAATTAAGGCTAAATACACTTAGATTAAGACATATTTACTTATTTCTAGCTTTTTTTTGCAGTGCAGATATTGCTTTTTCTTCTTACATGATAAAAATGAAACTCCTTTAACAAACATTGCATAAGTCTCAATTTAAACAAGCAAAAAAAAACATTTAGTAACAAATGAAAATAAATATTATCAATAGATATAAAATGGAAAGAAATGTAATGCAAGTACTTGACATGATATCAAGGCACGGCTTCTGAGTTATTCCCAAACTTTTCTTGTTTACAAGAAATGTCTCAGCCCCCTCAACCACAGCCCTTGCTCCAACTTTTTCAGTTAACAAAAGTTAACAGCAATTAATAAATTATTGCAATGAATTAAACCAAAATCTACTTTGAATTGTAAAAACGATCACCTTTAAAGTGCATTTATTTAAAGGTGAGCTGTTTGTTCCACTGTGTAATATATTCCAATATTGCTATCAGTGAATTAAATGATTAATTAATTAGCTCTTAACCTGGGTCGTTTATTCAATTATTAAAAGATTTAAAAGAATCGGCCAACACAAGCACATATCTGACGTTACGTTACAAAAAAGGCTAATATTGACCAAAAAACATCATCTGGCTGATGTATCAGTCTATCCATTAGTCCTTTTTTTGTTGTTTTCTTTTATTTGTTACACTTCAAGTCAAAAACATTGACATTACTTTCATCATACCAAAGAAAATCCATATATATGTTTTCTCAAGTCATGCAGAACACAGATTCCTATGTACTCTATACATTTCATGCATGTAATAAATTCTTTGGACCTTCTTCCTGACTGATACCTTTTTTAAATAAGTTCTGGTTAATTTTTTTGGAAAGCTCTCAGCAAACTACTGCATCTGAAAAAAGATGCAAACGAGCAAAGTTAAATAAAAGTCCATCAAGAAGACATTTAGTCTGTCATTTCTGAAAGTATTATTTCCGAAATCCCAGAATTGCTTTTCAGAATTGCTTCAATCGTTATCAAGTAATTGAATCAAATTGATCCAGTTTAATTTATTAAGTTTAAAAGGTTATTGAAAACTTAAATAAATTAACTTTATCCTATTACGTGTTATCAACTGAAGCAATTCATTGAATTTAAAGCAGCATTTTCTTTTTAGAGTGCATGACAAATGTCACTTTACACATTAGAAAGCTTTTGAAATAGTTTCTACTGGTGTCAGTGTTTCACCTACAAAACATTGTTCTTTATTATTCTTGTGTGTACTTTAGAAGCGCTTTCTCTACTGTTTGTGCTTTTCTATCTCATGTAATTAATAAAATATTTAAAATGGTTCTTTACTGTCTTAATACCAAAGAATTAATTAGAACCTCAAACTTGGTTTTCAAATATGTTTCGCTGATTTCCAATAGGAGCAATGAGGACGGGATTTCCTGAATCAAATGAACCCAAACTTGTTCCACATTATTTTCAATTGTTCAAAATACAGAAGATAACATTGACTGTTATAGCAATACAGGACCGCAGTTATATTAGATGCATGTTTATGTTTAAGCAAATATTATGAAGTACTTTTGTATTTTTGCTTTTGACTTTAGATTTTTAAACTATAACAGGATCAAGTCATAATAACATCAAAAACATCATATTTATGTGGAAGAACAAGAGAAACAGTAGCCAGAGCAGCACATTACATCTTTCTACTTTGTCCATCTTACTTTTAGGACTTTGCAAGTCATGTATTAGAAACGGCCGCTGAACACAGCAGAGGAGGGAATAAAAAGGTTAAAGCTTTAATTAGAAAAACGCTACAATAATCTCAAATGTTCCTTTGCTCAAAAAAAAAAAGTCAGAGTTGGAGTCTTTATGAGCTCATTGCTGGAAGTAATTTCTATAAATTGTTCAAGTATTTCTCTGACAAATAATAATTCATAAATAGCTTCACAATTGTAGAAAAGAAGATGCGTTTTGGTGTATGTCTTTAGTGTGTTATTTAAAAACAAAAACTCATATAACTCTTATAAAACTCATTTATTTGAAAGCAATAAACTTGTAGTTTAATATAAGGAATGCTTAGTAGCAGACGGGAGCAAAACGGTCCTAAAATGTTCATTAAATAATATGATTATGAAAATAAAGTCCTAAAATGAACCCTTTTTTTATGTATGTCTCAAAATGTACACGCACGTCTTAGCATTTATTTATTTCTCATTTATTGGAATTGCAACAAACGATAAAACTGTTTCATTTTTTAAGCGTTTCCGATGTCCAAAGGCTTGTTCCATGGTTAGGCTTTTAGATGTGAAACTTCAGAAAAATTTTTAATATTACATATAAAAGAAAAAATAATACATAACAACAAAATCGTCCTGACCAACATTTATGGTCTATCAGACCAAAAATGTAAGATATAATTAATCTAGAGCTAATAAAGTAAATAAAGCATTCATTAATGAATTACAACCAATTTTAAATAAATACCTTCACTTATTTCACTGTAATTTAAACACTTCTGTTTACCATTATGTCATATTACCATGCTTTCATGCTGTAAACTGTTATAATAAACTATTTAGATTTTCTAAAATTTCAAGATTTGTTTGTTTTAATTTATTACCTTAAGAAAATAGAAGTTGATTCAATGTCCCATCACTTATCTCTTCTTTTTACAGCAGTGCCTCATTTAGGGGGAAAGTAATGCACCTTCTGCACCATTTGTGGAAATAAAAGATCCCAATAATAAAGCAGGAGGGTCCAGTATTTGCTTAATTGTTCTTACATGTCATCCAAGGACCATAAAGTCACAAATACTTTAACATATTTCATTGTTTTTGTGCATCAAATGCATGTTGCATTGACTAATATGTAAACTTTCAGGCCTTCTTTCCCCCACAGTCTGTTGTGTAAAGGCTCATTATCCAAAAGCCTGAATCCATCTAGATTAACAATTGCAGAGAATGCGTTTGAATGTGTTTAAAGGGATGTGATATTAGTTGTAAGAATAATCTTAGATATTTAATTTCCATGTAAATAAAATAAAATAGAAATACTGTAAGCTGTTTAGTTTTTCTCAAGTTGAATGTTGCCAGGTTATTTACACTGCAATGATTTCTGGGTAAATGACGAATGGTCTTGTAGCGCCAGCTCTGTGCAGCCAAAACAACAGTGAGTTTAGTTTAACCTTTACAGTTTGAACTGGAGCGCGTTGAAATGGATGAGAATGCAGAAATCACAAGAGGTGATGAAGATGAGGCGGATCAAATGGAGGAAGAGGAGAGCATCGGCCAAAAGAAGATATTGTTTGTGTGGCTGCTGCTTGGAGATGCAAACCCAGAGAAGGTAGATGCATGCTCTCTATTGCCCTCATTCCTCCCAGCTTTTACTTAACCTATTAACATCAGTCTATGTCAGTTATTCCCTGCCAGTATGTCTCCTTCTTCTTATCCATATGAGGACAATTCCAAGTGTCAGTGTGCAACGCCTGATTTTCAGAGTTTCTATGATGCTATGTATGGCCTGCCCTGACTGTATCAACATCAGCCTCTGACTCTAGACAACTTCTGGACTGTTTCAGCCTGCTGGCGTTCATGGTCATTTCTGCTAAAAGGTTGTTTCCTGCCTGTCATCCTTCATCCACCAGCTTTGAACCTGCATCACCAACTCATTCTGCCCTGATTTGCTTCCTCAAGCCCCCCATTAGTCTGTCTGCCTGCATTCCTCATTCAATTCAATTAAGTTTATGTATAGAGCACCAATTCACAACACATGTCATTTTAAAGCACCTTACAGAGACGAGGCAATAAAATAATCCAGACAGAATTCTATCTAAGGAAAATCCCCAGCAGATTGCATTGATTCATTGACTAATGCTCCTCCTGGAAGAGCATGAGGCGACAGTATATTCAGTGTCATTGACTCTACATTAATCCTTCACAGAAGGCATGCATGCAGCGACAGTGGAGAGGAAAACCTCACTTTTAACAGGAGGAAACCTCCAGCAGAACCAGGCTCACTTTGAGCGGCTTTCTGCTGAGGCTGCCTGTGGGTTTGGGAAGACAGAGTAGAAATGGTAAAGGTAAACTAGCGCTATACGTGGCTGAGCCATATTTTCATGCTAAATAATATGAGAGAGAGCACATACAGTTAGTCACAAGAAAAGTAGAGTCATACATTTCAAGAGTTTAATCTAAATTCAATTAGACAATCTTAAAGTGAGATTACAGAGTTTTCTAATGGTACTGCCACCTGTGGCAAAACACATAACTGCAGTTCTATTCTGCTTGTTTTCGTTGATCGCCCTTTTACTTGAGAAGTTTTTTTTTTTTTTTACCTAAGTTTTTCACCTTACCTGAAGTCGCCATTGGTGGCTGAGTTGAGCTGGATGGTGGTCGCATCTGAGTATCCACAAAATCCATCTTGAATATCAGTTTGATTGTTTGTTACGTTGGATCCCTTTAGCATGGATGCACCGCAAAAGAACAATAGGCAACAGGCTTAAGTCGGGCATACACTGCGCGATTTTTTTCAATCGTTGCATGCAGCTACAGCTCACACTATACGACGAAACTGCAGGGTTTCATTGTACAGTGTGAGGAGCGTGGGGAGTGATCTACTGTACCTGCTCACACTGTATGTCTGAAAACACCCTGGACTCAGTTCCAATGCAAGACGCATGATCAGGCTGAAAGTCGGCCCGATCGAACAATTCGCGCAAGACTGGAAAGTCGGCCCGAAAAGAGCAAAAAAATCATACAGAATAAGCGCGGCTTTATAGATGCATCAGTGCTGAACAGCTGAGGTGTCAGTAGATCAAACCATGTTTTAGTCATAAAGGGTAAAAAATAAACTATTTTAAAGATATTTTTCAGTGAAAAAGGTGTACAAATATACAAAAAAATTTATATTTTTTAAGCTGATCAGATCGTCAGGAAACTTTTAGAATATTTATTCAGAACCTTGTGGTACATCTA
Organism: Cyprinodon variegatus; assembly: GCF_000732505.1. Lineage (NCBI taxonomy): Eukaryota > Metazoa > Chordata > Actinopteri > Cyprinodontiformes > Cyprinodontidae > Cyprinodon > Cyprinodon variegatus. The sequence goes on along the minus strand of NW_015150993.1, from coordinate 520,123 downwards.
TCGACAAAGATATCAGTAAGATCGTATTCCTATCAATAGGAGCTATTAGATAGCATTAGCACAGATGTTGGTTGCTCTTCATCTAAAAATTGCTAGATGAAAATTTTTATCTAAAGTAAAAACAACAGATAAAAGTTAAAATTGTACCAGGAAGTGTAGATGAGGACCTTTCAGCTGCTGCCTACAGTGAGGAAGATAATAGGAGGGAATTAGATTACATTTAAGGTTCACTTTTTGAGACCTACTATTTATTTCAGGCTGAGATTATGCTTCAGGTAGCGATAATAAATTGATTTGTTTTAAATCTCTTCTACACACATTTACCAGGGGTAAACTTGGAGGGTGCTGTTAATAATAAGAAAATGCTACTGTTGGAATCTAAGGTGTGAAAAGAAAGGCGTAGTTTGCTGCACTTGAGTGTTGGTATAGTCTCTGTTGGGAGCAGAGCTCACAGCCAGTTGTGCAATCGCTACTAATACATTCCTGCTTTTGCTTTTCAAACGAATGCATCTCCTAATAAACCAGAGCTTCGTCTTGCTCTGACCTTTGACCCTTCGCTCTTTTTTTTTTTTTCTTTCGTCGTTTTCCAAATGTACGGCCATTTTATAAATGGGCTTCGGAGGTTTTTGACCCACTTGCACCTGTGCTGGATTACAGTACGAAGGAAATGTTGATAATTTGAAAACTTTCTCTTGATGCTTTGAATATCTACCCTGATGATGAAATGACTAATATTAACTGTTTGAATTCTTAAGCCTGAAACCCCATCAGTGACATTTACTCTTTCTCCTTTCATACAGTAAATCCATCTGCTATGTTGCATTATGTTCCTTTGACTACATTCACAACGACTCTGTTCATCTAATCTCTTCTTAGAGAGCACAGAAGTACCAACTTCTTAGAGCGCTCAAAGCATACATGTGCTCTATTACATGGGCCAGTGCGCATAAAACTGTCATCAGTACTGCCATCAGTAAAATGTGCCATTGCTGCAGGCCCCCTGCTGTCTTTGGTGGATAAGAGCATTTAGATTCTTAAAGAATATGTTGATAGTTGTTCTACTCATAAAACAAAAAGGGAGGATCATCTTTTTTAGACAATCAGATGCACTTTAATGGTTAGCAGATTTATTTTGTCATGTTAGTGGCCGCTTTATTCAACTAGCTGTTATTTGTCTCCAGATTTGTGGGACATAAATGTTTGAATTCCTCAACATACAAGTCCGGTTTTCCATCCCGCTGAGCTGTTTGAATATATGTGCTTCAAGGCTTCTCTCTGTTCTCTGATTATCTGTTCTTTAAGAAAAAGACTATTTGTATACTTGACTGTATGTATGGAATGAATTTTTTACCCTTATTTTTGCAAGCAAAGTATATGCTTTATAAATGAAAAAACAGAAAAAAGAAATGCTATCCAGAAAAGAAATTCTAGACTTTTTTCTCAGAATTCTGACAGATAACAAACATGTTAGGATCAAGATATAGCCATGTCTGTTTTAGAGACTAGCTCATTTGTTTTAATGACCTTCTGCTCCTCCATTAATGAGGGGACCCCTCGACACGTTAAAAGTTGCCTAATTCCGTCATTTTCCACCAATGTTCAATGGCCCTCTCAAACAACCCACATCTTTGTCAGTGAAGCTGAGTGCTCCCACATCTCTTCCTTCATGGTTCCCATCTACATTAAGCTCCAGAATTCTGAGAAAAAAGTCAGAATTCTGAGAAAAAAGTCAGAATTCTGAGAAAAAAGTCAGAATTTTGAGATTAAAGTCAGAATTCTGAGAAAAAAGTCAGAATTCTGAGAAAAAAGTCAGAATTCTGACTTTTTTCCCATGTTAAATTGAAATAAAATTTAAAAATCAGTTATTTTTTTTTTTTTTTCAGTGGCCCTAATCCTCCTCCGTACTAAGCCAAAAAACAAGACAGGGAAAAAAGAAATTTGAAAAATAAAAAATATATAGAATTATTTTAAAAAAGTCTGACAAAACAACAAATTTACACTATTTTTTTTATTAAGAAATTCTTCAAAGTTTCATTTCTTGATTATTTTTTTATTTATTTCCATTAACAAAATAGGTTCTTTGCCACAATAATGGAACATACTTCACTTCATAAGTTTGCTATTCACTTCAAAATCATTCCCTTTGTTTATTATAGATTTTCACATTTCTGTTAAATTTGACTGTAAAAAAATAAAATAAGATATGATACTTTAAACTGTCCTGAAATAAAAATAAAACATGTTGGTGGCCGTAATTCCCTTGATGACAATGTTTCTTAATTAAGGGCTGTTCTACCAGCTCAGAGGAGAACAGCCATTGTGTTCTGAGCTAACTCAGCTATCTCATTAGCAAACCTTTAAATGGAACACTATCTATCATTGAACGGAACTTTCATACATATTGATTGAAGGGATGAGCGATATACCTTCAAAATGTAATCTCCAATTTTTTTTCCTAGACAATCCATTTAGTCGTTTTTTTCTTCCTTAAGTTTCATATTAAAAATAACAAGTGGACAACATTTTTTAAACAATAGCCTTTATAATTCATTGAATTGCAAGAATTGCTCATCCTGGATGAGCTTGCAGTGATTGTATTCGCTTGTATTTGGTCGTTGACTCTTTAGCAATCCCTTACAGTGAGCATGCATGCAGCAACAATGGAGAGGAAAAACTCACTTTTAACCAGAAGAAACCTCCAGCAGAACCAGGCTCAGTGTGAGCATCTTCCAAGGCCGTCTGGGGTTCAAGTAAACACAAGCAGACATAGAAATAGAAGCAGAGATAAAAAAGCCAACTGGTAGCTAGCTACACAGCTAGCCCCATCCAGGAGTGACTCAGCCAGGCAGACTCAAAGCCAGTTCTTGCGTCAGAGGAGGAAAGAGAGCACATACAATTATTCATAGTTAAAGAAAATGAACTACACTGAAAAATTAGGCCCAACTCCAACTTCCATACACAAAGATATGGATAGCTCCAATTCCCACCACGTGTCATCTTAAAGCACCTTACAGAGACAATTCAATAAAATGACCCAGACAGAGTTCTATCTAAGGAAATAAATCTCCAGCTGATTGTATTTAGCCATTGGCTAATGCTCCTCCTTGATGAGCACAAGGCGACGGTAGGTATTGATTTGTATTGTGTCATCGACTCTAAATGAATCCCTCCCACTAAGCATGCGTGCAGCGACAGTGGAGAGGAAAAACTCACTTTTAACAAGAGGAAACGTCCAGAAGAACCAGGCTCAGTGTGAGCAGCCTTCTGCTGAGGCTGACTTTGGGTTTAGGAAGCAGATATTTTCATGTTAACTAAGATGAGAGAGAACACACACAGTTAGTCACAGGAAAAAGTACTGGTAGAGCCATAAGTTCCTACAGTATAATGTGAATTTAAATATATAGACAATTTTAAAGAGGCTTTACAGAGTTTTTTGATGATATTCTAGTGATACAGCTGATATTTCAACCCAGTGTGGAGTCACAGCTGAACAGGAGCAGAGTAGACGTAGCTACTATGACAAGAAAAGGAGAGAGAGCAAAAAGTTATGGGTGGAATTAACAAATACTGCAAATTGGTTGAATAGGAATGGAATTAAACAGAATGTTGAAAAGTGTCCTCCAGCACCTTAAACTTATAGCAGCATAAAAATAGAAAATCGCTCAGGATAATCTAACAATTTTGGACGAAGCATGAGAAAGGTAGATTTAAAGGTATTTCGATGATATGTAACACTTTAGGAGGTTAAGGTGGCAACAAATGTAGAAAAAAGGGACTCTGACCTTCCCTAAAACAGGCAGCAACCCCTGCTAAAAGACATAAGAAGAAAGCTGTTAGGAGGGTAACATCATCTATAGCCTGTTAAATGTATTGATATATCTTTACTAAGTAATGAAAATAAATATGAAATGACCTCTAGTATAAACTCCCTCAGCTAACAATCAAGCATGCTATAATAGTTAGCTCACAGTTTACGAGCCACAATTACCTTAGGCAAAGTAACAAGATAGATTATGAAGTTATTTCAGTTTTAGGTTTTCTGCTCAGAAGTTTATTACTAACCTAATAAAAATCTCCTAAGGATACATTTTTTAAAAACATCTAGCAAAGCAGCTTTTGTTAAACCTATCATACTTTGTGTTTGTCTTTTAGGGAGGCTGGATGAATGATGCATTAACTAACTGAACTAAAATCAGATGCTACCGTAACTTTATTATTCTGTCTTTTATCCTAAAAAGCTGTAAACGACACAGGTTGTTAGGTTTTCACCTGCCAGGTCAAGACTAAAATACTATTATAAAACGTTCTCTCACTTTAGCTCCCAGTTTCTGTTTCTGGAGGTAGCCTGTTTCATTTGCCTTAAATGTATATTTCTGCTACATAAAACTTACCATGTAAAAGAAAAAATTTATATTGATACATTTCCTTTTACATAATTTAAAATAATTCTTAGCAGTTTTCTTTACAAATGTATAGAGTAGAAAACACCAAAAATACTCAAGTAAGGCTGGAAAAAGTACCAGGTAGTATTTATTACATATTATAAGCTGATATCATTTTTAAATTATGCAATTAGACAAACAGTATGGTGCAAATTCTGGTATTTCAAAGTATTAGATAAAATGAAAAAATATGAATAAACCACATGATAAAATAAAAAATGCAAATACACTTTTTCCAATAATTTATTTTCACATAAAGATATAAACAAATGTTTACAACATGTAGTGCATTTATATGTTAGGGAATAATAAAGACATTTCAGAGAGATACAGTTCTCTGTATAATCAGCTAGTAATGAAAAGCTCAACTTACTTGTGGCGGGTAACTAGAGTAACTCTACTACAGTAGAGCAATACTCTTGCAATTATATTACTTAAGTAAAGGAAAAGTTACGGTAAAGTACACCTACTCTTAAAAGAATATTTGTTTCTAAAAGTTAATTAAGTTAATGTAACTGAGTAAATGTAACTGGTTGCTTCCCTCGTCTGCTAACATTTTAGGTGAAAGAGAAACATTTTTCTATGTATTATTGCTTTCTAACTGAGTTTAAAGTTTAACTCTCCCCAAAAGTAAACCTTTTTTGCAGATTAACTTTAAACATGGGTCTAATTATACTATTTCAATGTTACTAAGAATATTTCTCACTATTTTCTGTGAACATTTGCTGTTCTGCTTTACAAGCAGTAATAAGATGTCTTAAAACTATTTCAATTCTAATGGTTCAAACGCTTACTTCACTGGAAAACGCTTGCATCATCATAGCTCCGTGTTTCTAAAAGCATCTCACCCAGAAACACCTCTGTAGCGATTCGTCCTGTCCTCCGCCGCCTCACTGAGTCAGCGCCTTGAGCCTGCAGGCCGAACTGATAAGGCTATGGCCCGCTGGGCTCCACAAAGACACCGTCAATTTGAAGAGAGGAATAAAAAGGAATAAAAAATCGTCCACCTTAAAAGATCTGTCCATGGGGTAAGTACAAGTATTTTCTCTCCCTGGTCACACCACCGCCTGACCCCCAACGCTCACCCTTACTCTTAGGGTCTCTTGACATTCCTCAGTTTGATGGTATTTTTCCAAATCCCTCTGAAGGCGGAGTTATGTTTCAATATTGGGTGAGTTACACTTTAAAGAGCTGCTATAAATGCTAACTTATTGATGAAGGACATGATCTAAAACCTCCGTTGTTTCCTCCGTCTCTGGCAGTTTTGCATCAGAATAGTTGGTAAACGCCATCTTACGTGATAGATTAATGTTTGGTTCATGTATTAGGAATTATTGGACCAGATATAAGGTACTATTGCAGTTATTATGCTAAAATAAAGAAAACTGAATGACTCATTATTTTAGTCTGGTTTCCAGCAAGGATTCATTAGAGTGACTTGGATGAAATCTGCTTTGGTAGGTAAAGGGTCATACATGATGTTTTATGAGTATTTTGTCAATTATTTGATCAAATGTGGGCAGAGAAAACAAAAACAAAACAGAAAAATTATCTTTTTTAATGAATTCACCACAGATTACCAGTTAACGATAAAACCAGTTGTGTTAAATTCATAATACACACATTTTAAAAATGAGTAGCAGCCCTGAAATCTGTTATGGCTGTTTATCCTGTTTATTTCAAAGGAATATATGCAATAGGAATTTATGACTTGCATATGAAAAGAGGTGAACTTTGCATGCTACTCTTCACCTCTCATGAAGCGAAGCGCCATCCTGACGTAGATGAGCTGTGTTAGCTGTGCACGACTGAAAACAGCAGCCCAGGTGACGCGTCTAAAAATATACTTGTTAAAGGAACAGAGAAAATAAAAAGGAATTAATTTTTAACATAGTGAACTTAAAGGTTTCTTGGGTGTAACCCTATTTGGATGAACATATCTGAAATTTTAACCCCTAATGTACGTCTTTGTGTGTTTCTGTGTCGGATATCGCTTCATCTTTAAATTTCATGTAGTTTTGAGATCAATTTATGAATCAGTACTTATTAAAAGTAAGCTTAGAAGGCCAGGATTGCCTTGAAAAAATCATTATAACATTAAGGCTCATTGTTTTTGCAAAAGAAGCCATGACATTCAGTATGCTTTTAATTTTTCATAGTCTGCCTTTAGCTAGTGAGCTGCTGACTGATATTAATGTGAATAAATATTTACCATTCTCAAAAAAATCTTCGTTGACGAGCTAAATCATTTCTACCCTTTTAACCTTTTTTCAGGATAATTGTAATTTACGTTACCAAACAAGACACGTAACTGAACTACACCTTGTTTTTTTTTTTTTTTTTTACTGGATCACTATAGAACGTCTTGGTTTAAAGTTTTCAATTTAAAGAGAGAAACAGTAAAATAGCGGTTATATAAACCTAACAGTTTTGGTGCATCAATTATTTCTTTTTTTAAAAAGTAATTTTTGTACTTTTTATTTGTTTGTTGGCTAGCTTTTGGGTTGGTTCTGAATGTATAGTAACTTTGCTTTAAAAAGATTTAGATTTATTTTAAAGCTTTATGTGTAGAAAACGGCAACATGGAGGCAAAGCTGAGGCTTTCCCTGATTAAAAGGAGTTTGATGCAAACACACAACCTGCAGCCACAAATTACTTACAACCACATGTTTTTTATTCACCATTAGCTAAAAATAATAAGAAATAACTCCGCCTAATCTTATATTAATGAGGATATGATCGAAGGTTCAATATAGAGAGTTTACAAAGATGTTGTTTAAAGCTGAGAGGATGACAAGCTTTAATATTTCAATTCGTTTATTTACATTGAATTGCCAAATGCTGAAACGTTTTGAAAAGAAGCAGGATTGTTGGAGAGTTTACTTTACAACTATAGCACAACTAGTGCAAAATGAAAAAAAAAAATAAACTGCTCTGAAAATCTAAATTGGAAAGCTTAACCACACTCTTTCCACTCCCTGCCAAGAAGCTTAGTGATTCCTCAAGCCATGAAGAAATCCTATGCTGTTTGTTTTCTTAGGCCTGAGACTAATGCTTGTCCTTCTTAAGGCAAGTATCACCTGTGAAAACACTCCAGAAAATCCTTCAGAGCCACATGCATGGATTTGTACTCGGAGCATCCTCGCCGTCCTCACATGCAGCTCATCCGTCTCCTGCATTGATTGCCGGGTTCGTCACCACAGGCTTCTTCTCTGCTCTTTTCAAATGATTGCTCTTCTAATCAAACATAATTTACTCACTATCTCGGCACTCTCTGCAGCCCCGCTCGCCCTCACCCGCACTCGCCCTCACCCATCCTCACCCTTTCCTGGTAGCCCCTAGCCCAGGGCTTGTTGCCAAGGCAACCGGCATCTAATTTCTGAAGTGTCAGTTTGCATTATTGTCTTCACGCTTTCCAGCAATAACCTCTCTCCTCTTTCTCTCTCTGGTCTGTTTGTCTGTCGCTTCTGTGCAAACACACACACCCATACTCATACATGCAGCACACACACTTTCTATCTCTCTGCTTGTTCTGTGCTTCTTCTCTGGCCTCTTGCACTTTCTCCTTTAGATTTTTTTTTTCTGAGGCGTCTCCTTGAATTCCTCCTCTTTCACATACACACAATGCAACACAAACACAAACAAAACATCATGCATAGAGTATGTGCTGCGACTGCTGAAGAAAATCCACGGCGAGCAGCATATGGCTTTCACTGGCTGTGAATATGTGCTAAACTAAACAAATCAAGCATGAACAACTAAAACATGATGCACTGTCATTGTATTTGTGAGTTGAATGACACTCAGGATAATATAAATTCCTATAGGTAAATAGTAACAAAGATTTAAAAAAAAGGTAAACTGCAATAAAAAAAATGTATGTTAATCTGCAATATTTGTGCATATTTAGTTCATTTTAAATAATTCACAAAAGAATTATGTTCTCATTTGTTATTTTTTGCACATACATTTAGTTTGATATTAATAAAAACTATTACTAAAAACTTTTAACAATAGACATAGGATAGTTAGAATGACTGTTATAGTTGTTTGCTTGTCTATTATTAGTATTAGTATTATTTTACTGTCTCTTTGAATTGTATGTACTTTTATGACCTTGGTTATTTTAAAGGTACTTTATAAATAATTATGATTGCCTTAGTAATGAAGATAACAGAGTGTTTGCAACAGTGCCCATTTGGACCATAATGCGTGCTAAAGTCCCCCCTCGGTAGCCATGGCACAGAATAAAATGCCATCTCGGGAGCCAAAATGCCTGCTAAAGTGCATACTGTACTTTGTAACCAAAGCACAAGCTAAAGTCCCCGGTAGGGAGTCAAAATGCGTGCTACAGTGCTATCTCAGGAGCCAAAACGCGTACTAAAGTCCCCTCTCGATAGCCATTGCACAGACTACAGGGTGTGTGCTAAAGTGTCATCTCTGGAGCTAAAATGCGTACTAATATGCCCTCTTGGTAGCCATAGCACAAGCTAAAGTGCCCTGTAGGGAGACAAAATGCTACAGTGCTGTCTCAGGAGCCAAAATGCATGTTGCAGGGCCTCTTGGGAGCCAAAACACGTGATAAAGTGCCCTCCCAGGAGCCGACGCATGCTACAGTGCCCACTTGGGGGCCAAAACGCTTGCTCAGAAGCCAACAGGCATACTAAAGTGCTCTCTCGGGAGGCAAAACATGTGCTAAAGCGCAACCCAGCCCCTTGGGGAGCAGTGGGCTGCCACTGCAGCACCGAGGGAGCGGTGTGGGGTTAAGGGTCTCGCTCAAAGACCCAGAGTGCCGGCTTTGAGTATCTAACCGGGTAGTTGCAACCTTGTCAGAGCACAAGCGCACATCTCTAACCACTAGGCCAATACTCCCCTATGTATGCTAAAAATGTATGCTAAAATGCCCCTCTCCAGAACCAAAATTCGTGCTTTAAGCACACTCTTGTGAGCTATCACGCATGCTACAGTGCCCCTTCAGAGCAAAAACTTGTGTTAAAGGGCCCTCTCTGGTGCCAGAACGCGTTCTAGGCGCCATATCAGGAGCCAACATCCTACAGTGCCCACCTGGGAGCCAAAGTGCGTGCTAAAGTGCCCTCTACAGTGGTGACTGTAGTGTAGTAACATTAGTAAAACATCTTAGGCTATTCACTATTCTGTTAATAAGTAGAACTCTGACTTTATATCCCACAATGTAAAGACAACAGTATTAAGCCTGAAGGTGCTTCTACTGTTAGGCGGGATTTCCAGATTAGTAGCCAATCACAGATGATCTACTTTCTCCACCATTTAAGAATTAGCAGCAACAGATCCAGAGCCAAGTAGGAGAGGGGCTACAACCATGTACAGTAGGAGTATACATTCATGCTTGAGACATGTTAGGGTCTCATAGTATTGAATCTTCATGTGGAAAGAGGCTCAGTATTTGATAAAACTGCTCATATGTGTTTATTACACATGTAACCTTTTGGCAGAGATCTCACTTCTTAGTCCAGGCGGTTCCCGCAGCTGCACTAAATTTCCCACGGGTTTGTATGTATGAAGGGAAAATGTACATAATTGTATTCATCAGAATTTTTGTGTGCAAGGCATTTGTCAGTTTCTAAATAAATACAAATTACCTTTTTAGTAAGGGATTAGGAAGCTTTATTTGGAGCCTCCAGGTGTTGTCTTATCTAGATACAAACATGGTGCAGTCTCCACTGCCACAGGAACAATACTCTACCTGTTTGATCATATCCAGCCAGTAGAAATGTGGAAATCTTTAAATTTCTTGGTTTGAAAAAGGGGGTATTAAAACATGAGAGTTTTTAAAGAGCAGCTCAGGTGGATGCTTGAAGACAGCGAGGTGATTCCACAAAGTGAACAACGGATTCATTAAACAGTTATGCTAAGTGGAGCGTATTTGAAGGTCTTAGTGAGCCCTACCTGTGATCACATTCTTATTACAAACTGAGAACATTGTGAAGTGTCGATAGTCGCCGCCGTCTTAAGATGTGTGAGAGCGCTGATGTCGGAAAGAAGAGAAAAAATCAGCTTGTCTGCTCGATGTCAGCGGCAGACAGCCGCTGAAAGACAAGGCAGGAGTGGGAACACATTTTTAAATCACTACATGTTAAAGAAAATTTGCCATCTTGGCTCAGTTTTATCAGGCGGGAATGTCTCTAGATCTTTATTATTCAGTCATATGTCACATTTTTAATTTAGTTGCAAAGCAGCAGAAAGATGGTGCAAATATTAGTTATGTCACCTTGGAGGAAAAAGGACATGGCATATCTTCCTATGCATAAAACCCTGTTTAAAGCATTAGTGTTATCACAACCACACTAAATACTCAAGAACTTTGGGACATTTTCAGCTCTAAACCCATCAAAAAAGGTACAAGGAACTAGAATAAAATGGACAAAATAGCATCTCACTGTAGCGTCTACATAACGTAAGCATTCGTGAAGAAAATGTCATTTATGTATACTTTTGTAAAAGTAGTATGAGGAAAGAAAAAAAGCACTGCAACCTCAAGGATCAGCACAGTTTGCAACATGTAGGTTAAAGGAAATCTTTTCTGTCTCTTAAATGCTGCTGGTAATTCCAACAGAAAACAGAGCAGCCTGCTGGTTGGTGGGTTTGAATAATCAGAAGGAAACCATTTGTCTCCATCTTTCACAGAAAGTGCCTTATATAACACGTCATCGCAAATTGTTTTTAAAAAATTAGCAGATATTCTGTTTAGGACAGGAAGCCTTATTAGTGATATAAAGGATTTTCCTTGAACTCAAAGCACAAGGCTAGAAGATGTATGGAATGAAGGTAAAGGTCACTTGGTCTGTAGAAGAAACACATTTATTCTGTACAATTAGTACAGATCTGAACTGTAAAGACAATATGTACAAAGTAAATGTATAGTCTTTTATATAGGCTAGAAATACTGTAAATGTCATAGTTCTAGTCCCTTACTTGTTATGGTTCTCCCCATTTGGTACTCTGAGTTTTTAGTTTTCCACTATCAGTTTTTTTTTTTTATCTTTGGTTTATTTTCCATTATATTTAAGCAGTCTTTAGTTACTCTCTGTTGCTTGTATCCTTTCCCCTTGGCTTCCTTCTAGTTAGTTCCACTGACACGTGCTCCATATTTAGCTCATACCCCATCCTTTGTTCTGTTCCCCTTATATACTCCACCTCTGCAGTCACTCAGTGCTGGTTCCTTGTTGTTGTTTGGTGCTTCCTCATCTCTGGCTCCCCACATGAGTTTCCCTTGAAGTGTTTTGAATTTTTTTTTTTTTGCCTCAGTTACTAATTAAATCTTTAAGATTTACCTCAGCCTCCTGATCATGCATTTGGGTCCTCAAGCATTAGAATGAACATGTTATACAAAGTCCAAGTATTTTTAGTCTAGTTGTTAGAAGCAACATCTGCTTAAAAAAAATCAAGGAATAGAATAATTAAATTATATAATAGCACACAGTGGTATCTCTGTGACATTAATTAAGGCTTTTCTTACTTAATTCTTAACAAACTGTCTATAATCAAGTCACTATGACGTTTAAAGCTTAAGATCAGGCTTTTCAGGTGCACATTGTGTACATTTCATGTGCAGGTATCTAGGTGGTTTTGCTTTGCCCTTACTATTACAAGAGCAAAAAAATTAAAAATTTAAGTTTAGTGTTATCTTTTCCCTTTTTTTTAGGGAGAAGCTTTTGGTTGGAGGTGAAATAAAGCCTCTTAGGCTACGTTCACACTACAGGCAAATGTGAGCAACATTTGATTTTTTTTTTCTCAAATGTGACTCGTATCAGAGTTTCTCTTCACAGTGAGAACAGCCCAAATTTTACCTTCATAAAAATCCAAATTGAGCCACTTCCTTATGGAGGGAAATTTGTTCCAAAATCTTTGCAAGTAATGTACATGTTTTGTAAATGTAAAGCTGAAAAGAATGCATTCCAGAAATTAAACTTAAAAAAATGTTTGAATTAAAATAAAAGTTTTTTATAGTAATCAGATGTTGTGATTGTTTTTTCATCTTATTTCAATTGTATAAGATTTTATATTTTTTTAAATCTCAAATTTTTTTTTTTTTCTGTTTTAAGATTGAATTTTATTAATTTAATTCTTTTTAAATTGTGCTTTTACTTGAAGCACAATCTCACATGCTATTGATGCACCCATTGGCCAATAAAAAGGTTGTTGCTAGTCTATAATTATGCAGGGAGTTTTACAGTTTATATGGACATTGCAATGTAAATAGAGCAGAAAAACAGAAAAAAAAAAAAAAAAATGAAAAAAAAAGGAAAAATTACAAGTAAAAAACAAGATATATGTAAGAAAATAATTTGCTAAATAAAGTAAAATGCAAAATCAAAAAAAAAATTTTTATGAAGAAGATTGATTGAACTAAATTTACTCCATACATTTATAAGTTGTGCTAAATTGGAATCCAAAGGTTTTTCTCACTCTCACGTTACCATCCAGGCTCGCACTACTCACTCATACAGACTCCTCTCTGGCACAGCAGCCAGTGCTCCATGAAAACCCATTTTAAATACTTCTGCTCTCTTTTCATTTTTGTTATGATGTGATCATAATATCAACTGCTCCCATTGTTCAATTATAACAACAGAGACCCCTGCATCCTTTGTGACCTCCATAAACATTGCGCTGCTAAAACATCCAGACTGTAGTCTGGTGGAGGCTGCATAGAAGTTAAAAAAAAAAAAATCAGACTTCAGCTATAAAATCTGCATTTAGCATCAAGAGCTGGAGTTTGAACGTAGCTGTACTAGGATTAGGAAATCTTTGAAGATTTTTACCAAGCTGAAGATTGTTTTTATAAAAAGCCTGACAGAAAGGAAGATTTTACCTTCTAATAAAAAACAATTTAAGAGTAAGCATGTAGTTATTATCATGCAAATCTGCATTTTAAACATGCTTGCTGCCGCTTCAGTTTCAGTAGGAGCTTTAGTTTTCATGCATGATAACGTGGAGTTCACAGTTAGAAAAATAGGTTTCTCTTTCTTTTGTCTCAGTTATGGTTCAGCACAAGGTTATATATTGTAAGAGGGTGAAAACTGAACTCTGACTTAGAAAAAAAGGATTCCTTGGATATGCAGGATCTTATAGCTGTTTTTGAATAGAAGTACTATTGCTTTGTGAACAAGAAGGAACAAATAGGAGGTGCAAACAAAGTTTGGAATTTCCTTCATTAGCCGTGAAAGGTGAATGCCTCTATATGCATATTTACACTCATGCTTTATTTTTACGCTAAGGTTGGCCCAAGGATACAAGATAATCAGAAGGACATAACGGTGATGCTTTATGTGGTTTTCTACCATCAGAGTGAAACTTATCTTGGAGTAATGATTTTTTTTTTCATACATTACTACATTTTACCTATTTCACCCCAGGTATGAAAGATGAATGGTAATACAATGAAATCACAATTAGGAAAAATAAATCCCCCAGCCTTGCAACTTAGACATTATTTCTGAGAGAGGATTTAGAAATGTTTCCATCATAAAGGTAGGCTAATAAAATATCTAAACGAGCACAGAAACATATGAAATACATAAAAGCCTTTATTCGCAACAAAAAAAAAATGTTGCAACTGCTTTTAGCATAACTTTTGTACAGTGGAAATATTCAAGGATTACAGAAATATTCAAACATCATCCCTTTAGCAGCTTGCAGAAACCACAAACCTTCAGTAAGGGATTTGCTTTGGAGTTTTTCAGGGTTTCAGAGCTCAGCAGCGCTGTTGTTGAGTTTTGTCAAAGCAACTAGATGTACCATATCTTTTTTCTCTCAATGTGATAACAGTTATCTCTGCTCGGACGCATAAGGACTCATGAGAGGAGGCCTGTATTATAAACTGGGACTCCAAGGCAATATTAATCTCTCTAAACAGATGTCTGGATATAAATATGCAGAATGCTCCTCTGGTATGGAGAGCATGTTTTGGGTGTATTTAAACAGTCAGCGTGGAGAGAAAAAGATGAACACAGAAATGTACAAAGCTCAAATCCACTGGCTGGTTGGGTGATGAAAATTTCAGTTTGATAAGTTCCACTGAGAAACCTGACATGCGGATAAAAGAGGAAATATTTAACAAAGAGAGGCAGAAAACATATGTTTTGCTGCTAAGCTCATAGCATTTATATTTTTTAGAAGTGCAATATTGCTTTCTAACATTTATAAAGACTAAATCTAATTCTGTTCCAGCAAAAAAAATCGACTTTAAAGTTAATATTCTAACATCTTGAGTTAGTATTTTGGGCTAAATTTAACCAGCATATTAGGCATTAATGATCTCATACTATCTCACTCTGACCAGCTGCTGCATTCAAATTCTTTAAATGCATCCTTCCTGAATCTATGTTCTAAATTTATTTTGAATGAATCAGATATTTTGCTTTTTTCCTACCATTTTTATATATAATCAGATAAATATTCACACCCCGGTCTTATTTAGGTTTAAGGTGAGGCAGAGACGCAAAGGATTGAATGTTGGCAGGAGACCTTCCAACCGGAAACAGGAATCCTGCCATCAACACCTTTGATTATAGACAATAGAGTTGGGCCTGTTTATCAGTGTTTAATCCTGTTTCTCTCGTAGACAGATTCCCCTGCAGACCTTTTCTAACATGGGAAGTATTTAAAGATCAGTCCTTCCTTTTGTGTGTCTACTTCTGTTTTCTTGAACCCCAGTCTGATTTGGCAGGTTGCTCCCACTGAGCCTGGTCCTGCTGGATTTTACTTCCTGTTATCAGTGAGTTTTTCCTCTCCACTCTCGCTGCATGCATTGTAAGTGTGAGGAATTGCCGTCCAGTGAAAAACAAACTGCAAGCAAACATCTAGTGTTGCCACATGCTCATCCAGGAGGAGCAAATCCTGCAAAGTAAATGACTGGATGCAATCAGCTGGTTTTCTTTAGGTGGAAATTTTTGAGCTTCTCTTAGTGGATATTCTGATTGAATTTTCTCTATAAGGCGCATTTAGATGACATTTGTTGTAAATTGGCGTTATTTGAATACACTGAGTTGAATTGAATTAGTCAGAAATGATAAGAATCCTTTAAAGGTTGGAAAGTCAGATACACTTTTGTGATTGATGACGAATTATTATGATTAATTATTATTTTTAAATAAAATGTCAAAAAGAATTAGTATTTTTTTAAGACATTTATATTATAATTTATTTTCAATCTTTTGAAAGATACTTGTATTACTTTAAGGTTTTATATCTTGATATATAAATATTTTTTACTATTTTTAATACTTCACAATTTCTAAAAATATTATGAATCCCTGAATTAATGTAGCTATATTCCCTGTGCAAAATTGCCAAAGCTCTTAAAATTAACAATCTGAGTCACTGATTATACTAACAAGATGATCATTTTGCTATAATTTCCATGTCTGAGTTATTAGGTGGTTGGTATTTGTGTTTATTACAGTTAAAGGACCATGAAGGTTTGAATTTCCAACCTGTCCAACCCGTCCAACCCTTAACTTATTTCCAAGAAAGACTTTTTTCTTTAGAAATGCTTGAAATTTCCATATAATCTTCTCATCATTCTCTTCCAGCGACTTCTAGTGCTGCACCAGCAGTTTCAGGCTGGAGTTACAGCTGTTAAAAAAAGAACCTTTACTGCCAAAGAAAGGTTTTGATCATAACATTTTTAGCTCAAATCATAAGCAGAAGTCTATCAAAAGGATCAATTAGACTGCAGCAAGTATGGAAAGCCATAAGTGCCACAAATTTAAGACGTAAAAAAAGAAACAACATTTCTATTTTTAAATGTGAACATTTAAATTTAACTTGAAGTACATGCATCAAATGAATAAAAAAATGTATATTGTAATCAGAAAAAAATATTAAATATACATGTTTTATTCAAATTATTAGTTATTAATAATATAAATTTGGCCCATGCACCAAATACATCAATAATTTGGCAGAATGGAGGTCTCACTATAAATATTAAAATCATTCTACCTGCTAGAAAGTCAGTAATGGGGATTGCACTTATATGGGGATCTGAAACGGGCTTTTATTATGTAGTTTAGTACAGGAAGAAAAAAATAAAAGATGTGAAAATTTCTAGGCATGACTTTACCAAATATTTGCTTTATTTTTTATATGATTCCACATTATCACATAAATTGAATATTTAATCAAGACTTTTGTCTAAATATACTTTTATTATATATAAAAATTAATTTGGGGCGAGGCTTTAACAAAAGAAATGTCATGGATGGGGGACCATTTCCAGTTATCTTGTCCTTGGTTCAGTCAAGGCTGTCAGCTGGCCTGTTTGGGGCTGTTGGAAGGAATATCTGGGCTGAAACCTGCTTCTCTGTAAAAAATATGCAACAGATTTATATATCATATTCATAATACTGAACTAAACTGTCCTCTAGCTGATTTGCTAAACATTATAACTCAGTATTATGGTGATAAACTTACATCTTAACAAGGCAAGGAAACGCAAGGCAAATTTAAAATGTATTTGTATAGCACAATTCAGTACAAAGACAATGCAAAGGGCTTTACATGATTCAAATATAGGAAAATAAAACAGAATCAAAGCAAGTAAAAAAAATAAATAAAATAAAATAAAAAATGCAGAAACAAAAAGAATATTAAAAACAGTTGAACTAAAGAAAATAAAAAAGTTGAACTAATGATGTTTTAGTTGAACTGTTTACCTAGAACAGTCGAAGGCAATCCTACACATGTGTTTTTAGTCTTGATTTAAAGGAACTCAGGCTTTCCGCACTTTTACAGTTTTCTGGAAGTTTGTTCCCGATAAGTGGAGCATAGGAACTAAATGCTTTGGTGATGCTATAGTGCAGGTATAAAAGCTAATCTCCTCCATTCCAAACCAAACTAATCCATTAATTCAGTGGTTGGTTTACATAATAGTTTGAAAACAAAGAAAATTCAAGTGAGTAAATTACGTATGGCAAAAAATTAAATGATTATTTGAAGTTTAACTGTTTATTTCTCAGTGTAACACAATTCAACATTCATGTCACCTTAAAATCGGCCATTTATTCAATTCATTTCTTCTATGCCTTTCCTGTAATTACACTTGGCATAGACGTGTTGCAAGCCTCCTACTTTGGGAACCACTGCATTTATTGTCCTCACAATGTCGGCTGCTCATGGGTCTACAATTCCTGTAAGAAAAAAAAAAAGCTTGCACAATGTGCACCTTAAGTCTGATCTTAAACTTTAAACGTCAGAGTAACTTTATTATAGATAGTGTGTTAAGAATTACGTAAGAAGAGCCTTAATCCATGTCACAGAGATGCTACTGTATGCTTTTATATAATTTAATTATTCTATTCCTTGACTTTTTTTTAAGCAAATGTTGCTTTTAACAACTACACTAAAAAATACTTGGACTTTGAATAACACTTTAATTCTAATTAGGAACTATAACTATTACATTTACAGCATTTCAATAAGGCCCTTCGTATTTTTCCTACTTTTTTGAGAAACTAAGATGAATCAAATTAACAGATATAAATGCTTTATATAAATCACTCTGTAAAAGGAACTATGGTATCATGATTTACTCAGATAGATAAACTATTATTTATCTGGACTGTTAAATTTTAATATTATTGAAACGTTTTTGCGTTTCCTGATATAGCGTCTAATCAGAGAGTTCACGTCTGGTGTCCTGTCCAAGCCATCAGGTTCACAGAGCAGTGCTGAGCTGTTAGAGCCCTCCCAGGACCTGGAAGGTTAATATTTGAAGGAATGATGGCTCATAAATATGAGCAAAGGGACTTTTAATTAAATAAGCACTTCTTAAATATTCTCCTGAGCCCGCTGCTTTTGTTTAAAGATGAGTGATCGACCGCTATCTCTCTGGGCAGGACCATTAGTTTCGCCACTCCCCGCCATACTCCAGCCGTCCCCGCTGTCTCTCTATTTTTCCAGATCTGTCAACATCTCTCCTCCCTTTCTCTCTCAATTCCCTTCCTCCTCTTATACCTCTCGCTCTCCTCCCTCCCTCCCTACTCCCCACCCTCCCCTTTGCATGCGCCTGCTGTCAGCTCCCTTTCCTTTTTCTGTTTTCATCAGTCCACGTCCCTGAGTTTCTCTCTGGAGGCCCATATTTCTCCAAGCTCATGACAAGGTAATGAGGCCATGCTAAATCCTGCCACGCCCTGGAGCTACATCAGAAGGTGGAGGGGGCAGGTCATTTCCCGCCTGGCCTGGCCCAGGCCCGGCCTGCCTGGCTGCACCGCTGCTTCAGCTTTAGCATCTGTCTGCACCTGCTTGGAGAAAACTTTTCCAATCTGCAAAAACTACAAAAAAAAGTGTTATAAATTAATTCATTTTCAGAACCCTCTCATAATGAAATCCATCTTTTATAACCATCCCACTCTTTTTGTTCCTCTTTTTTCTCTCTCCTCCTCCTTCCTCTGGAGCTGTGCTGCAGCAGCAGCCTGCCACGGTCTGCTGATTTCTAGCTGGAAGATGGGGATCGGCGGGGGAGCTCAGTCTGGCTGTGGGCAGCTGAGCCACACACTCACACACATATCCACCTCCACATATGCACACACACACACACACACAACAAAGAAGCAGGTATGCAAGGCGGCAGTGTGTAAGGTGTAATGTGTCTTAACACTCGTACTTTGTAAATCGTTACAGATCTCAGTGCAGGTTATTCTTCATAAAAGTGTATCATAAAAGGCAGAAATGTTCAAGCTCCATCTATAGCTAACATAGGATAGCATGGCTTGTGTGTATAATGGTCAAGGTTTTCCTGTTTGACCATGAGTTTCATCCCTGAAAGAGTCATTCAAGATTCTATGAATTACTGTATTTACATCCACCTCCTCTTAAAAAGGATAGAAAACAGAGAAGACTGTGAGAGTGCATGTCTTTTATAAAATGCAAAAACAGGATAGTAAAAAGAAATAAAAATATGATAAAAAGATATATACAGTACATACCTGCTTTTTTTCTCCAAGTAGTGAAGCAAATTATGGTGCTGTAACCCGTTATCCCCAGGCTGGTTTAGCGTCATAATTAAGGCCTGGTGGGATTTATACTAATTAGCTTGGCCAGGCTGATTTTACCGAAATTAATTTTTTACTTTTTTTTTTATTTCTGCTAAATATAGAAGGTTACACATTTTCGTGAAACAAAGGGGAAGACTGTTTAGCTCGACAACTTGATGGACACATTGAAAGCAGAGTTTATACAGTTTAATTTATCAAAAGTTTTATTCATGAGGTTTTTGAATGAATTCATCCCAGTTCAACTGAGCACTGACATTATTAAAATGTCAAACTGAGACACACAAACACATATATTCAGTCATATGAAAAAGTTTGGGCACCCAAAAGTTGTCTCAGAGATTTAAACCGTCGGTTTCCACTGTGAGTAACGTAGTAAGGAAATCAGAGATAGCAAAAGTACTCACTTTCCGTACTTGAGTAAAAGTACAGATACTTGTGTTAAAAAATACTCTGGTAAAAGTGGAAGTACTGATTAAACTTCTTTACTCAAGTAAAAGTAACAAAGTACAGGCTTGTAAATTTACTTAAAGTATAAAAGTAAAAGTAGAAACCACTTTTTTCATGCCGTTGCCTACATTTTAATTGGATGTCAGCCAATAGGACTAGATCTCTGTTGTGTTCATTTTCAATCATCTCGTCGTCCATACTACTATGCTAACGCCACCGCCACCAAGCTGCAATGATTGAATGAATACCGCCGAATCTGTCGATTCATCTTGTAGTGGTGCGTCAAATGCAACGTAGATTCCCATCCAATTAGATTGAATTTGGTATTGATGACGTGAAAAATAATAACGGTAACTCCATTGAAATGATTCAAAACTAAAGTAACGAGACAATTTTTTTAAAATGTAAGGAGTAGAAAGTACAGATATTTGTGTAAAAATGTAAGGAGTAGAAGTAAAAAGTCGCCATAAAAATAAGTAGTAAAGTAAAGTAAAAATATCAGAAAAATCTACTTGAGTACAGTAACGAAGTATTTGTACTTTGTTACTTCCCATCTGTGAAGGAAATGGAAGACCACAGCGACAGTTCTTGTTAAGCCCAAAAGTGGCAGGCTAAGAAAAATATTAGAGAGGCAGAGATGAAGAATGGTGAGGATGCCCAAGGACAACGACAGACCACCTCCAAAGACCTGCAGCATCATCTTGCTGCAAATGGTGTCACTGTTCAACAATTCAGCACACTTTGCACCAGTAGAAGCAGTATGGGAGAGTGATGCGACAGAAGCCTTTTCTGCAAGCGCGCCACAAACAGAATCACTTGAGTTGTGCAAAAGCGCATTTGGACAAGCTAACTTCATTTTGGAATAAGGTCCTGTGGACTGATAAAACAAAGATTGAGTTGGTGGTCATTAAAAAAAGACGTTTTGCATGGCGTTCCAAGAAAAACACTTGCTTCCCACTGTAAAATTTGGTGGAGGTTTCGTCATTCTTTGGGGCTGCGCTGCCAATGCTTGCACTGGGAATCTTGTTAAAAATTAGGGTTGCATGGATTCCCCTCAATTTCAGCAGATTCTTGAGAATAATGTTCAAGAATCAGTGATGAAGTTGACATTATGCCGGGGATGGATATTTCAGCAATATCCAAAACACTGCTCCTAATCTACTCAGGCGTTCATGCAGAGGAACAATTCCAATGTTGTGGAATGGCCATCCCAATCCCCAGACCTGAATATCACTGAACATCTGTGGGATGATTTGAAGCAGGCTGTCCATGCTCGGCGACCATCAAACTTAACTGAACTGGAACTGTTTTGCAAAGACGAATGGTCAAAATTCCCCTCATCCAGGATCCAGGAACTCATTAAAAGCAACTAGAGGCTGTTGCTTTTGCAAAAGGAAAGTCTACTAAATATTAATGTCTCCTTTTTGCTGAGGTACCCATATTTTTGCACCTGTCAAATTTTGTTTTAATGCATACTGCACATTTTCACTGCACAAAGCTGTTGCAAACACCCAAATATTTAAAATAAAAATAATTAAGATTAATAGCAATGCCCAAACTTTTTCATATGACTTTTTTACTTCATGTGAATTTTGTTTACAGGACATTTATGTTTGCAGAACTTGTGTACGGAACTAAAGTGCAGAACTGCATGGTCCACCACGCCGCTTTAAAACGCCGCACCAGAACAAAGCTAAATATGCAGAATCCTTTTACATTCACATTCACCTACAGTGACAAGGGAGGCTTAGATTATTGGACTGAATCGGTTCATTGACTCAGATCAACAGACTCAACAGAAACACTGCTGACTCAGATGATTTGGTCGACTGGCTCCTACTTGCGGCGCCGGCCGACCGTGACGATACAACTAGCTGATAAAAACAAGCAGCTGGTCAAATCATGGGAAGAAACATAACTGGTTTTCTATTTGCCCCTTCTGGAGAGTGACTCTGTTCTTTTTTATCTCTACATACGTATTCAAAAGGCATATGACGCACAATCAAGTGGGCTGATGGTTCAATGTTGCCATTTGGAAGGTTTGGACCAAGAGTCTTTGCATCTAAAGATGAAAACTTGCACACAAAAAACTGCTTCTTCTGACACAATCGAAGAAAAGCAATAAAAAGGGAAAAGCTGAATTAATTCTTACTAGAATATCAATGTAGTTTTTGTGTCCTTGTTGTCCCTGAGAGATAAATGGTCCACACAAATAAAACAGTGAATTTCTCCACACTGAAAAACCTTCAAATAAAGCATCGCTGTTTTTTTTTTTTCATCTTTTCCTGAACTGACCTGTTGAGCAAAAGCAAAAGCAAAAATCAAGGCTGAATGTAAATGTCCCCTGAACTGTGTGCATGACTACTGATAATTAAAAAATAAAAAGGGCCATGGCACTGTAACTTTTAGATGTATCCCAATTTCAGCTTATGGATCAAATTATAAGGAGCTACACTGCATGTTGAGGCATTAATTCAACTATTTGGTTCTGGTGTGTTGGACCTGGGGGATATCTAAAAGTTGGAAGACACTAGCACTCTTAGATATGAGTTTAACACCTGAGATCTAAGTCATTTGGATTTTTATATATGACTAAAAGGTGTCCAGATCCAATAAAGTGTGACATGGCCCTTTTTATTTTATGATCTCTTCTCACACATGGTTCCTCAATATTCATGTATAGCAAAGTCGGTCCTCGAGGGCCGCTGTCCTGCAGGTTTTAGAGGTTTCTTTGCTCCAGCACAGCTGATTTTATTTGAAAGCTGATTAACAGGCTTTTGCTCAACTGCAATCATCATAATCAGCTGTGCTAAAGCAGAGAAACCTCTAAAACCTGCAGGACAGCGGCCCTCGAGGACCAACTTTGGGGATGCCGGACGTATAGCCTTGCTTTCTATTTTTGTGTTTGCATAACTGATCAAATCAGAAATCAAATAAAATCAAGGGCTATGCTTTATTTGAACATTTTGATGGGAGATTAACAGTTTTCTTTTTGTGGACTAGTTATCTCTCAGGAACCACAGGGACACAAAAAGTAGACAAAACACATGTCAATTACAAATTAATCAAGCAAAGAAAAATGATGTCATATGTTAATGTTATGCTTGGCTTTACTAAACAGGAAGAACAGATAGGAAGCTAACGCAGACCATTGATTAGTAATTTGTTGAATGTGAGCGATTGGTAGAATTGTACCAACTTTATCATCTTAGCAAGTAGTTTAATGTTACATGCATCCAGAGAAGTTGTGAGAGGTGCGATTCCAATGGTGTGTTCACACCTAATGCATCTAAAAGGTGTTGAATGTTGAAATCGAATGCTTCTGCATTTTGAGAACAAGCACTGGACACTGTGGACACTCAGTGTTTGACATTCTGGACACTGCTGCTTTGTTTTTTTTTTTTGTTATCATCAGATTATTTTTTTTTTTTTTTTTCTGATTTGGTGGGGAGGTGTTTTTTTATGTTTTTCAGGTTTGAAGTTCCCCTTGGAACATTTCTTGAGTTGGTTTCTTCTTGTTTTTGTTCTTTTTTAATTTTGTTTTTTTTTTTGGGGCGGCGGCCCCTTGCTTCCCCCCCCGTTTTTGGGGTTCCTCGTTGAAGGTTTTTTGAGGCCGGCCGGGTTTTTGGGGCTTTTTTGTTGCGTTTGTTGGGGTTTAAAGTTGATTTTAACCTTTTTTTGTTTGTTTTGGTTTTTTAAAACTTTTCGTGAGGAAATTTTTTTGTTGGGGATTTATTGTTCGGCGGCTTTTTTTTCTTTTTTCCTTAAAAAATCCATTCTTTTGGCTTTTTATGTCCCCTTTGAATATATACATTCTTCATAGTTTTATGCTGAAAGCTCTGCAGAAACAAAGATCAAGGCTTGGGTGTCGTTTTCGGCTTGAACGCTCAAAACGCACTACTCTTAGCGCTTGAAACTCTGCAAACTCTCCCAAAGCTAAAATTGTGCCACTGGACATCTCATCGTTTCCTTGTTGCAATCTCTCATAGACTTTGCTTGCAAATCAAGATGCCCTGACTCTAAAAACATGTTTTGTGTTAACGCACCATAAGGCTTACATTCAGGACACAAGCAGCAGAGACAACTGATCAGTCATGTGAGGTAAATATTCGCTACGCCACAATCTGTTTGACAAATGTGTTTTTATTTATCTCTATTTGGCACATTTACTAATGAATACTAAACCACCTCAATCGCCCCTAAAAAATTTAGTATGTTCGAATTTTGCTGTTTGCACAAGGCTCGTCTAATGTGATAGTTTAAAATGCACATATAAAAAAAAGCATTGATGGATCAACATCTACTAGTTTGACACCTCTGACTTTGACTGGTCCAACCTAAACTGGATCATTCTTCAACTGACAATTTGAGATTCATTAATCCTTTATCATATCTGTGTAATCACAAAAAGTCTGTTTTTTGACTGTTTCTGGTATTAAGACCAACTTTCAGTTAGAAATTCATTATAACGAAAATATCAGGAGTAAACAAACTATCAGAATTATTCTAAGCAGATTAAACATCCTTTTCGAACTAAGTCGGTAATTTGTAAAGACCTAAGAAGAAGTTCCCTCAATCACATTGTTAAAATCTCTATTTTCTTAGATTTCTCGTTAGCCATTTGACACCAAACCCCTAACAGATGAAGGACGCACAGCATAAACTAATGAAATGAGTTCAAAAAGCAAATTGAGACGACGACATTGTCTAAAAAGCCGTCCTGTGACGGATTACAAACCACTGTGTGTTCATTAGCCCCTATTGATCTGCGTGTTTACCAAACACTCTAATGATAGTACTGAATACTGGAACGCAAACAGAGAGATTGACGTGGACTGATCCATGTGTGGGACAGAGTCACACTCCACGGAGAGGAAGAGGAAGAAAGCAGGAGAGGCGATGGTGTGATAATGGAGGCGGTGGAGAGGAAACACTCAGGGGGCACGCAAGAGGATATAGAGACGATGGTCAGGGGTGGCGAGTATTGGACAGAGAGGTAGGCGAAGCAGGTGAATGGAGAAGTGGGATTGTGTGAGGAGGAGGAGGGTGGGGGGAGAAGTCGGGGAGGGTGGGGGCAGCCATATTAAAAATGCAGCAGTGGGGAGCAGGCCGGGGATTCACAGTAATTAGATGACAAAACGGCAGCGGGCTGGAGATGAGAGAGAGGGGTCACACACAATGCCACTGCCGCCGGGTAATTTGTAAGTGTCAATCACTAGCCTGCCAGGGGAAAAGCGAGAGGGAGAGAGGGGCTGAGAGGGGGAGCGGGAGGGGGTAGTGTATTGGGGGAGGAGGGAGTGAAGAAGGGGTGCGGGCAGAGGCAATGAGAGTGAGACTTGGTATGAGGGTGCAAGCAGGTCGAGAGAGGCAGGTGGAGAGGAGCTGGGGTGGAGTGTTTTTTTTTTTTTTTTTTCCTGGAGAATAAAAAGTCATTTGGAAGAGTCGGAGGGGAGAAAAAAGAAAGTGAAAATTTAAAGATAGAGACTGAAAGTGTGAGAGCAGGTAGAGACGGAGACGGAGATGAACAGATTATTCAGGTTTTTACTCTCCAACATTTTGGTGTGAAATAAAAATTTGCCGCCGGTGTTTGGGAGCCTGTCATTGCAGGGTGCAAAATTTCTCACATGAGCTTTTTAATATCATAACATGTCCACGTGTTGCATCACAGCGAACTGTCATGCATGATCAACATTGGAAAATGAGAAAACCTTCAAGCAAAAAAATGGAACAGCCTCACCAGGTCTCAACCTCTGCTGTTTGGCTTGTGCTTAAAGATATTATCCAGCTGTACTCACTATAAAAATATGAATATGTAATGAAAAATGCTAAATATCTGGAGGCATTAATACATTTCATTGCATACAATACATTTCCAACAGATTTGAAAATTGATTGTGACGCATCGGAGTTGAAAGGAGTTCAGTCCTACCTATCGGTGTCATGACTTTATGATAGGTATTCCCAATTTTTTCATCAAATCCATTAAGGGTTTGTACTCATAGCTCAAACTCTTTGATGCTATCACACCGATAAAGTGTTTCTTTGATATTTCACTTGTGAAAGACATAGGAGATGATCGACTAAGGATTCAAATAAGGAGAGCTAAATCTGAATTGTACACAAAAACTTGCGCCTGCAACTAGTGGGCTTTTTAAGGGTGACCTGTTAATCTCTACTGAGATTAACAGGTCCGATTTGTGTGTGCAAGGCTGTCACCAAGGAGACTTTTGGTGAGCAGAGTGGGTTTATTTCATCACAAAAGCAGCAGTAATTTGCAACAGCGCTGCACACAGATGGCACATACGATGACCATGTACAGAAGATGCAGAGAAGGAGAAAAAAGACCTGATATGTTTGCATGATATATAAAAAATCTGATGACCTTGAGGCACAAACATGGAGGAGTAGCTTCTGGCATCTGGATCATTCTGACTGTCACAACTAGTCAAGGAGATTGATTCAATTTCTGAAAACTTCTTTTTGTCTTTTCTTTTTTGTTCCAGAATAAAAATGGAGTTCTGAAAAAGAAACAGTACAAAATCTGCACAACGATAAAATAGAAGACAAAACTTTTTCAGCGATGATCATCATTCCCAGTACATAACCTGCATGAAAAGACAGAGAGAACCAATGCAAATTGTGTCTTTTCAACACCACAGATGTATAGGCAGCAACCATAAGAGAACAGAAAGCATCATTTATTTCTTAAAACAAGACTGGGTAATTTAGACCAAAGAATTGGCTTAATTTGAGATATACTGAATAATTTTTAGGTCAGTATTGAGCACTGGACCGTATCAATGATCTGTGCGGGCCACTCTTCTCTAAAATTCCCTTTTGCATCTCAAGATGGTCGATCTATTACTGGATTAGTCATGTGACCCAGAGCGGTATTTTAAGGTACGTTCACACTGAACGTGAATTTTGCAGCTTTCGTGGAGGATTTTTATTTTCTCATTTCTTTGTCGAGGGCAGATCTGAAGCAAAGCTAATTGAAGCGAGTTGAAAGTGGAAACTTTAAGGAAGAGAACAGCATGATTTTGGTAAAGTTGGCCTTGCCTTCAAATGAAGTTGAAAATCTGAACTTTATTTTGCGTTGTGGTGGTAAAGATTCTCAGTCATCCAGGTAATAGTCACTCCAAAAAAGTAAAAAAAAAAAAAACAAATGCACTGGACTTGGTTACCAAGTTTGCAGACGTTTTGCTTCCCATCCAGGAAGCTTTTTCACTTCAAAATGTCAGAAATATAATTTTTTTGTATGCATGTCTCGAAATCCAGTTAG
The DNA here is from genome assembly GCF_000732505.1 of Cyprinodon variegatus. NCBI lineage: Eukaryota > Metazoa > Chordata > Actinopteri > Cyprinodontiformes > Cyprinodontidae > Cyprinodon > Cyprinodon variegatus. Next base: position 492,914 of record NW_015150993.1, on the reverse strand, counting down.
GGAAGGAGCACAATTTTTTTTTTAAGTAAAATTTGCTGGCCGTGCCAAAAGCTTTCAATGGTTAGGTGGATTTTCAAGGGAGGCAAAAGCAGCTGAAACTAGCGAAATTTTCACAGGTTTCACATTCGATGTGAACGTACCTGTAAAGCATCTGAGTGCCAGCTAAACATGACAGTTACTGTATGTTGTTGATAGGCAACAAAACAGAGATTGCATTTACATGATTAGACATTTGTTTGGGGTTTTTTGTCTTTATAAATAACTCCATGATTTAATCTGTTGGTCCAAGCGGTCTGCTATCAGATTTTAAAATACAGAGGAACTGTTTTGTGACAGAACACTTTTGCAAGATGCTTTCAGGGCCGATAATCCTGAAACTTACAGGTCTAGTGCCACATATTTGTGGAAGGGGGGAATAAATAACTTTCATATTCTTCACTGCTGCACTGCCTTAAAAAAATTATAATTTTTTTTTTTTTTCAAAAGACAGTTTTCCACTTGATATGATGATGATGATTTAAAGAAGGCAAGGACAGGTGCCATTAACGAGGAAAGCTGTTCTTGGACATGCTACTAACTGGAGTGTTGCTCTGGAATGACTCATCAAGATGCAAGAAAACATGTATACATGAGTATACAAGAATGTATAGAATAGTAATGAATACAAAATTGTAACATAAACATATGAATGTGCATATACAATTCTAACATCTATTTTTTTTATTATAAATAAAATAACCCATTTTACACAACATTCAGCAGTCTAATGGCAGTGGAGAAGAAACTGTTATGGAATCTGCTGGACCTGCATCAGATGCTTCGAAGCCTCTTCCCAGAGGGCAGCAAGGAGAGAAGTATGTGGTGGGGGGGTGAGGGGTCATTTATGATGTTAAAATGCAGTGTTGTACAGGGTTTTCCCCTAAATAAAGCACTTGTTAATAGACAATATGTCTTTACTACTTCAAACTCTGACTGGCAAAGTGTGTTGACATATTTAGAGAACATTCTCTCCCCTCTCCGTCATTGCACCTATACCTTCTTCTTACCACAATGACTGCAGGCATTTTTACGTGTGACTTTGCACCTGTCTTTCAAATGCACTAAATTTAGACCAACAAAATACACCTGCAGTCTGTCTCAGGTTTGACAAATAGCATTGCTGCTTGTAAGTAAATACATTTGCATTTCTCTTTCCAGTATTTTGCACGTTCTGAGGATCAGTATATGTTCTGCATATTTATGAAGGCAAGCACACTAAATGGACTGTGCCTGCTGTGCCGTTCATTTTAGAGATGCAAACCTGGTGTGCATCCAGGCAGTAGATGAGCTTTGTATGCGTGCTTTGCAGTTTGTTTCTGCTTTTATACTTGCAACCTATTTTTTTTACTGATATTTTAAACAATATAACAAATAAATAGAAGAACTGACAATAAAACTATATGTGTTTATTCATAGGTTGTTTATTTATAGGTGCCAAACTATTTTTATAATGAAATGGGTTGTTTTTACAGAAAAAAAAGTCCAGTAGCTGTAGATTTTTCTTTCACAAATATCCAAATCATAAGATTTTAAGCCCTTATTTCCATTTAAAATGTCTTAAAATGTAAAGAAAAACTGAAGCTTTCAGTGACATTTAGTGACTATCTCAAAGAAATATAAAAAAAACAAGATAGGTCAACAACAAAGATCCTCTATAATATTCCCAAGATAAGAACAGGCAAGATAACCTGTTACCTTATGCAAACATACTGGGGTATTTTGTTATTCATCATACACATTTCAAAATAAAATATATTTGTTTTTATTATAGTTTATTTGTCCTATTAAAATAGGAATTGAGACAATATAAATCATCTTATGTTTCAGTGATGTACTGCATATAGGTTTGGTTACTTTGTTACATTAAGTTAGGTATATTGACCAATATAAATGGAGTATTAGTTCATGAGTAAACCTGATTATCATTATGTGAATTAGGGCATCACTTTTATTATTAGATTTTATGTGATTAATTAGTTGGGCTATCTGCTCTACAGACATGCTGGCCATAGCTGCACAATTTTAGTTCTGGAGTTCAAGCTGACACAAAATCTAGATCGCTAAACATCACAGATCAATTTTTAAATGTTTGTTTCCAGAATATTAAGATTTATTTTATGACGCCATTATTCTGTGACTGCATAATTTTCAGGAATTTTCCCACAATTTTTCACACAATCAGAGAAGTTATGATTAACAGTCTGTGGCTGATAAAATTAATCATATATTTCCATTTCTAGTTTAACCTACAGAATAAAATGTTACCGGTTGCCTGGTCAATGCTAGCCAGGCTGGTTAAAAAATAAGAGGATAAAAATAGAGTGTAACTCCGCCTCTTCCAAAGTCCCTTGTACCATCGTCTGCTTTGTCTGGAAAGATTTAATGTAATGTAGCAGGTAAAATAATCTAATCCTGAAAAAGATCAACATTAGGCAACAAGAAAATTAAGCACATTGATTTTTTTAATATATTTTCTATAAAATATCCATAATTTACAAGTTTTTTGGAAATGCTCCTATTAACTTAAATGTGAATAAATGTATTTATCTATATACCAAAACGCCTAAAAAAAAGCAACTGGTCGCCAAAATGAAATTAATGTTTACTGTGTGTTTATATTATATGAAAAAAAGAACAAAAAAATAATATCTGGTGTTTTTGTTTATAATTGCCTTCCATATTTTAGAGATGTTCTTCAATTTACCTTAAACATGATACAGCGTTTTTTCTTAAGGACCGGATGCTAACAGCTCATTGGACCAGTTTTGCTGTGTTTTTGGTTCTGGGCTTTTTCCACTGCATAAAAATACTTTTTTTTTTTTTTTTTTTTTTTTTTGCAGCTACTGTGGCAAGAACAACTAACTTCAGTTGTTACTGGTTTAATATGTAATATAGTTTCCCCAGCAAATCAACACTTGCGTTCATTTTCTGGAATAATTTTCCAAATTACAAGAATTCTTATTCCTAATACTTTGGTTTATTACACCCCCAGAGTGTGTGACATAAAGCTGCTCCTTCCTCATTACATCTATACAGCTCTAGAAAACTGGAGGAAATGTTTCAGCAGAGTAACACATGGGTTTAGCAGATTTAGTCTATTTATTTATGAAAGCAGAGCTGGTCAATGAATAAGTAAAAACCTCTTAAAATAAATAATTTGTTCTAAATTTAAGCCCATAAATGGGTTGATCTGCCAACGCAATGAGCATTTTTGGCCTTAGAGAAAGATAACTAGACATTATACACTTGAAATAAGATAATTAAGTTTTTTCCTTTTTCAAACATAAATCTCTTTCCATTGGCAAATGTTCTGTCCTATACAAGAGAAAATACACTTATTTTAAGAATATATATTTCCTTTTTTTGCAGTGAAATAAGCTTTTACATCATATTTTTGGAAAATACTTTCTTTTATCTTATTATCTTTTTATCTTTTTTCTATTTGATCTTTTTACAATCTTCTCAGATAAAGATATTTCTACAGAACTGTAGGGGGGAGCCTAAGTTGATCTAAATCTCCACATCTCCTAGCTTTTTATTGCTGCTTCTCTCAATCTATGAGGTATTCCATCAGAAAAACTATTGGTACAGATTGGTCATGTCGTAAAAGTCTAATAGGGGATTTATGGCGATTTTACCAACCTTGTAATGTATAAACTAGAAATGCATTTGCTAAAATATTTTCAATCTTCAAAGGGAAATCTGTTGCTCAATGTATTCTCAATGTTTCTCCATGATTCTATATATCCATCATGATCATGTGATTCTATCATGTTTAAATGACTATATATATAATGACTAATATTAAAGTATCTACAGTAATATTGTGAAGAATGAAGCTGGACATTTGAATTGAAGAGTCTAAAAGTGATGAAGAAATTTTGGCAGAACGTATATCTTCACCAGATGTAATCTATTGATAAAAGAGACCAGCAAACTCTTCCATTGATACATATCTTTTATTAATCTATCAATTAATAGAATGTTATTTAATTTAAACATTAATGCCTAATGTTGCAGGTTATTCAAGCTCCATGTCTGATAAGCTGTGACATCATTTGTTATATGCATATTTCACTTTTTCCATATTTAACTTTATATACTGATAAAACTAAAGAAGGCAATCATTTTTTGGGGGGTTAGATAGGTATATTATATATCATCAGCATATAATGATATTTTAAAATTTTCCTTATTAATTGCAATACCCTAAATTTCTTGGTTAAAGTGCAGATCAGCTTTTAAGGGTTTGGTGGCTATAGCAAACGGAAGTGGCAATAGCTGGCCGCTTTGTCTGCTCCCCTAACTACTGTAGAATGGTTTGATATTATTTGTTAAAAAGTACTAAATAAATCCAAAATTATTTATTCAAAATAATCATATTACTAACTACTGCTGTTGTCGGGTCCTATTTTTACTTTTTTTTTTTAAACCACAATGTTGCTGAAAATGAAATAACGCCCTAACTAATAGTGAACAAGTTGACATCCTGATCAAGCTGGAATAAAAGTTAAGATAGAGTCAGATATAAAATGAAATAATAGAAAATTACTTTAAATCCCATGTGTTTATGCTGCTATAAAACATTCCTATTGTGTCTATAAATTGATGCATGGTAGAAAAATGTCAACATTTGTTCCAAAAGAGCTCAGATACAAAATGAAATAAACTATTAAAGTACAAAAAGGAAGCGAGTCAAACTGACCTGCAGGCAATCAGCTTCTTTATTGTATTAAATATTTATTTATTTTCTTTTGCACAAAACAAAATGTAAATCATCTTCAGTGTGGTCGTGCCTATTTGTTGGTATGTATGAGGCAATCTAAGAAGCTTGGCACATAAAACTAGCTGCATGGCCTGTGCCTCCGTAGACGAATGAAGTAATCCTGTATTTATTACTTAAAGTCAATGATGATTAATCTTAGCGGATCTAGAAACCAGTATGTAGAAACCCTCTTCAATAAACTATCCAAATGGAAACGTATTAGAGGCTTCTCATGTCAGGTGCGGCAGCATAAACACATTCAGATCAGTGCGGCATAAATGGAAGTGAATAGAAAATAGGATTAACCTTAACAGCAGAGCGATGTATGGAAATATTCAGCATGTTATAGGCTAATTGTAAGGCTTTTGTTGTGTCGTATGATGGGCGGTTGAGTGTGTGCGTGTCTGCGTGCGAGCACGGGCCTTTCTTTCTTTTCATAGCCGGTACAATGGGGGCAGTTGTTGGCGTCTAGCCAGCGAGTCAGGTTGTGAGGATCCAACACAATGAGCAGGCGACACCGCAGTGAGAGAGAGAGCACAGCTAACACATGTAATGTATTAACCATGTAGGTGTGCACACAGATGCAGAAGCACATCCATGCATGCATGTGCATGGCATGAGGTGAGGGCATGTCAGTCAAAAAATGTCCACGGACTGTCATTGCACATGCAAAACGCTGATGTCGGTGCTGTATTGTGTGCATGAAGAAGGGCAGTGACATGACATGACAAAACAGCCCTGACATATAAAGGAATCCTCCAGAGGGGGGGGATAATGTCCTGCAGGACCGCTGGCCTCTTTATCTCCAGCCTTCCTCACATCTGGAAAAGGATTTACATGCATGAATATCTGTAACAGTGGACCTAGATGACACAATCATAACCAAAGGTAAAGTTTACACTTTTCAAAGAACTTTTTAAAATAACAAATTAAAATGATTTTCGCTTTCTTTGATTAAATTAGACTAAAACATTTCTTCTTCTAGTCAGTAAGGATTTAAAATTTTTCTATTTTTTTTTTTATTTCCTAAATGCATAATTACAAAGAGATTTTCTTAAAGCTACAGTGTCTGATTTTCATCAACATCTATTTGGTCAGATTACAGACTGCAATGAAATGACCCGCTCCCCCACCGCTTCTCCCATCCAACAATACGGAGGCTGTCATGGTACAAAAAAGCATCTGCAAAATCCGCATCACCTTTATAGTCAAGTGATCACGAGTTTTGTTTCCATAGATAATTTTATAGATAGTATTTTATTAGTCTGTTTAGAATATAGTTTTTTTATGGGCCTCTGAAAGCAAATATACCTGTTATTTCTCATTTAAATCCCATATCAAAGAGGTTTCTAGAATTTCCTTCTTTCATCTGCGCAATATTGCAAAAATTAGAAATATCCTGTCCAGGGGTGATGCTGAGAAACTAGTCCATGCATTTGTTGCTTCAAGGCTGGACTATTGTAATTCTTTACTATCAGGAAGTCCACAAACTGTAGCTAAAAGCCTTCAGCTGATCCAAAATGCTGCAGCCAGAGTTCTGATGAAAATTAAAAACAGAGATCATATCTCTCCTATCCTAGTTTCTCTTCATTGGCTTCCTGTTAAGTCCAGAATAGAATTTAAAATCCTCCTTCTCACATATAAAGCCTTAAATGGCCAAGCTCCATCTGATATCAGAGATCTGATTGTTCCTTATGCTCCTAACAGAGCACTTCGCTCTCAATCTGCAGGTTTACTAACAGTTCCTAGAATTTCTAAAAGTAGAATGGGAGGCAGATCTTTTAGTTATCAGGCTCCTCTCCTGTGGAACCAACTACCAGTTTTAGTCCGTGAGGCAAACACCCTGTCTACTTTTAAGGCTAAGCTTAAAACTTTCCTTTTAGATCAAGCTTATAGTTAGAGTGGCCCAGGTTATCCTGATTATCTCTATAGTTATGCTGCTATAGGCTTAGACTGCTGGAGGACATAGGGACTTTTTCATCATTCTGCTTCATTCTCTCTCTATTCTCCTACTCTGCAGCATCGTTTAGTTCAATCTCTAAGGTTATGCTCTCTCTGCTTTTTAGCATAGTAGCTTTGGCTCGTCTGTTCCTGTTTACTTGTGGCACCATCCTGGAGAGAAATATCAGCTGTGCTGCTGCCATCAACACCTTTGTTTAGAGATATTTGAGGTAGGCCTGTTTTTCAGTGTATTCCTGTTTCTCTGACTCTGACTGGCTTGATGTGCTCTCTTCATCCTCTGACATGGGAGCTGGCCCGGAGCTCATCTGCTGGCTGTGTGTTGGGGTCGCCTTTTACAGTTGCTTTTTGTATCTCTGCTTCTGTCTCCTTGAACCCCAGTCAGGGTTCAAGGAGATGCAACCCCAGTGTGTGCAGCCTCTGCAGATGGCCGCTCACACTTCCGCTGGAGGTTTCTTCCTGTTAAAAGGGAGTTTTTCCTCTCCACTGTCACTACAAGCATGCTTAGTGTGAGGAGGGATTTCCTTTGAGTCAAAGAGTCGATGCAATCGACTGGTTTTCTTTAGATAGAAAACTTTAAATCAGTCTAACTGTATTGTCTAGTGAACTGTAAAGTGCCTTGAGATGACATGTGTTGTGAATTGGCGCTATATAAAAAAACTGAATTGAATTGAATAATTTTTAGTTGTTTAGTTTGATCGTGAGACAGTATTGGTTGGAAATCCAAGTCTTGAATGGGGTACAGGGGTCATTTGACAAGGAATTATTTTTATTTATTATATTATGAAGAAGAAGAGGGCCAGGCGATGGACGGGTGCTAGCGGGATTCTGGAGACAAGATTGGAAACTTTCCAAGAGATCTGGAGAGGAGTAACTGAGGTATGTATCCAGAAAACTAGTTTGGTGTATACCCGTAATCGAACACGGTTTAATTACAGCTCTGAGCGCTACATGTGGTAAAGTTACTGTTGTCATTAGTTTGAGGAGTTTTGTCTAAGTAACGTCAGTTGTCATGACAAGGCAACACCACAAACAAACTGCTGGCTTGAGTATCTTTGTGAGGGAAAAAAATGAAATAAAAAAAAACAAAAAACAAATTTGGAAAGATATCATGAACTTGTTTTATATGGAAGAAAAAAGGTTCAAGCTTTCAAGCTTAAAGTGTCGTGAAGTATGGGCCTGGCATGATCGAGCAGTGGTGGCTGCTGCTCTTTGAAACAGGGGAGCCTCAATTGTGTTAATTAAATCCAAACATCATGTGTTGCGTTAGCAAATGTTGAAACAAATAAAATACATCACTACGATGAGTGAAAATTGCTATTAGTTTCAGTGTTCCGCACAAGATGACTGCTCTGACTGAGTGATCACTTTTCCCTCTTGACTCATGAGTAAAACCTCCTCTGTGTCTGGTCACTGTTAGTCAGAAATCCCAATGTTGGGCAGCCACTTTTACAACCCACCCCTGCTTCATAGACCCCCTAAGAGGTTGAGCCTCACTGGAAGTGACGTGTTTTGGCACGTTATCCAATCAGGGCTCTACTTTCCCGCTGGTTAACTCAATAGACCGAGGCTCAAACCTCAACTGTGATTTCTCAGTGGCTGACAGGCAGCGTCCTACTGCTCCAGAGTGGAGAAGACATCGCATCCAAGAGCAGAAAATGAAGCTGAATAATTCACAACATCCTCATGAAATGAGACGCATTTTAGCACATATTTAAAGCGGTTAAATAACTGCATTTATGAAGTTTGCAAAGCATATTTAACCAGTAATTTTATTAAATTTACAGGGGAAGGTTAGGCTCCCTAGTATTCAATGAGAAATTGCCACTGAGATCGAGCGGATCAAATCATCAAGACATCATCCAGGAACCCTAAGAATAGACCTCACGTATTCACATGACCACTGTATGTTTACGGTACAATGCTGGACGACATTAAAAAAACACATGTAGATATTTACTGCAGAGATGTGGAACAAAGTGAGTGGAGAATCTGCCAACTCAACATTGTCTTAAACTGTTAGTATTTAAATAGGGAGTTTTTCACAGTGCTATATTGCAAAATGTTCACTTGTTGAGCACAGGATCCCTACATTTTGCATTCTAGCTTGTTTTTACAGATACAAGACAGCCATCAGTCCGACATTACCGACTTCCCCCAAAAATTACTTGTGCAATTATTTGGTCAATCACCAATCTTCCTTTTCAGGAGAGCATGAAGAGTTATAAAAGTTTAGCTACCTGCAGATATTTTGTGTCGGGATGAGTGGGAGGTTTCTATGGAAAATAACAAGCATGCAGCAGTTCTCAGCTGTGTTGAAGGTAGGTACAAAATCAATTGAAAATAATTTATAACTCGTCATGTCTTGGTTCTACTTAAGTTTTCTTTTGAGTTTTAAGTTTCCCTTTGATCCATGGTTTTCTTTGTTTTCTAGTTTTATTGGTTTAACTCCTATTTTGTGGTGTTTTCTGGATATATTTGAGTTCTTAGGTATGTCTTGATTGTCCTCTGTTGCCCTATGTGTTGGTCTCCTCACAGGTGTCAAACTGGTTCCAGAAAGTCTTTGTAGCTGCAGGTTGTCTTTCTAACCAAACAATAGCACACCAGACTCCATTCATCTCATCAAGGGGGTCCAATCTGATGACTTGATGAGATGAATGGAGTCTGGTGTGCTATTGTTTGGTTAGAAAGACAACCTGCAGCTACAAAGACTTTCTGGAACCAGTTTGACACCCCTGCAGCTCTTTTCTAGAATCCTCTCTTCACACTTCTCTTCTCTCTTCACCTGCTCCTTATCAGCTCAGTAGTCCTGTCTTTGTTCAGTCTTCCATATAGACTCTCCCTGTGAGGTTCCTCAGTGCTGGTTCCTTGTCTTTTCCTGGCTCCCCACATGAGTTTTCCCATGATGTTGTCTGGTTTTTGGTTCCATGTATTTGTACTTTGGTTTTTGGATTTTTGCCTCAGTTACTCAATTAAATCTTCAAGAACTCACCTCTGCCTCCTCACCTATGCATTTGGGTCCTCAAAACCTCAACCAAGCCGTGACATTACTCAGGAAGCATTAGTTTATCTATATAGAAAGGTATGTTTGTATATGTACATAATCGTATGTGCATAATGGCGCTGCTTAAGGTGGCTGTACACTGGAGCTTGAGTTTTGATATTTTTTGCCTCTAATGTTGAACACTGTGAAACAGGAAGGTTATATTTTTTTTTCCCCTTTTTGGATTCTTCGCATGGTGCATACCCACAGCAACCATGGCAACCTGATGTCTTTACCACCGAGAGCCGCTAATTAACATCTTAAATAAACCCACTGTCATTAGGCAAAGCAAACAGTGTGGTGAAGATCACATTCTTTCATTTCTCCAGTGCATTTAACACATTTCAGCCTGACTTACTTTGTTAGAAACTCTAGAAGACTCAGGTGAAGGCATCAACAATCGCCTAGATCAAATACTACCTGACAGACCACAGTTTGTTAGACTGAAGGGTCAACTGTCTAATCAATTAGTCAGCAGCACAGGAGCACCACAGGGGATGGTACTCTCACCATGTCTTTTTACTCTGTTCATCTCTGACTTCCAGTCCTGTCATCTGCAGAACTACTCAGATGACTCAAGTTTTTGGGTGCATCAAAGATAGACAAGAATGAATACAGAGAGCTAGTGAACCACTTTGTGGCATGGTTTGGAAACAAGAGAATATGAACAAAACCAGGTAGATCAATACAGATTTCAGAAGAAATAGGATAAAATTGAATCCTATTATAACATCATGGGAGATGAAGTGAGGGTGGTGGAGGAGTACACTTACCTTGATGCTCACTTGGACCTGCCTTAAACTCAGCTGTAAAGTCTACAACGGAAAGGGACAGAGCAGAATTTTCGAGGAAGCGTAGGTCCTTTATAGGGGAACGGCTTTTTTTTTTTTTTACAGGGAGCCCCTGATTTTACGTTATTACATCATGTTCTATAGCCTGACGTAGTCCTACTCAATTCTAGTCAGAATATGAGTCTGATACTGCTCCATAGAGCTGTGATTATGGGGCGTGTTTCGAACGAACCAGGAAAAAAAATGCCTCTGCACTCAATTGGATAGACCTACAACCAATAAGAGCAACGGAGTGCGTGACGTATGTTAAGCGAGGCATAGTTGTTGGCAACAAAAATCAAAACATGCAGTTGCACGCCTAGAATAAGAAGATGAGCCTTGATCGTGTTTCTCTGTTCCTCTTTTAAAATTTATTTGCTGTCGATATCTTCTAGAACAGACCTAATAGCAGAATCTACTCACCTCAACTCTCCAGCGGCAGCCATTGTTGTCACCCAAGCGCGCTTTGGTGACGTGATCGATTACGTTACTGTTGATCATCTGTCCATCATCGTATAAAGCCCACCCAGACAATTTGATTGGCCCGCCAGATATTGTGCGAGCATACTCGCGCTACTATAGAGCAATGCCAGACCGCACTTCCCGACCTCAAACGTTGTGGGCGGGACTAAGTTCGGAATGGCACCCAGGCTACATGTTCTACTCACCCATGTAAGTTTTGTGTCATCCGGCGCGCGGATGACGTCATACACGCGCCGCTTTGTTTTTAAAAGATATAAATATAAAAAATATAACCGCCGATGTCTGGGGGTCTGTGATTCACCTACATGTTATAAATGCTGGCGTACCATAAATGATAAATTATGAACAGTTTAGTTTGAGCCTTCAAGTCGTTGCCCATAGGAAGACGTTACTTGGATATAACCTAATGGAATATCTTCAGAACAGCTCCAAATGACACAAAACTCATATGGGTGAGTAGAACATGATGAAAAAAACCCAGCGTTTCCCTTTAATGCTTGCAGCAAGATGTTACATATCTTCTATAAGTCTTCTGTGAAGAGTGTGATGTGTTCTACGATGATCTCCTGAGGTAACACCACTAGAACTTAAAAAAAAGTTCAAGAAAACCGATAAAGAGGGCCGGCTCTATTCTAGGAACTCCTCTGGAATCTCTGGAGATTATTTTGCAAAGAAGATTTTTTCATAAAGTGAAGAACATTGTGGACAGCAGTGAGCCTCTTCATCAGCCTGTCAAACACCAACAGAGTGTCTTCAATCAGAGGCTTCTCCAGATCCAGTGCAATACAGTCCACTACAGGAGATCCATGTTGCCTAAAGCTATCCACACCTACAGCACATGGATAAGAAAACCCTATGAGTTCCTGTAACATTTGATTTCCCTTTGGGATTAATGTTGTATCTTTTAATTGAATGTCAACATTTGGTTTCCACTGTGCATGAAGATAAGATGTTTTATTTTTGGGTATCAGATTAATCCAATATGCCTCAGTTGTTTGTTGTTTTGTAAGCAATTGGGAAGGTTAGATATAATATTCCATTTGCTTTATAATTCTAAGTTACTTTCTACCTGATTAAACCACAAAAAAAAGTGTGGAAGTTTATGGCTGTAACATCACAGACTGAAAAAAATGCACAGTGGGGTGTCAATACTTAAGCACTGTATAGAGAACTCTAAACTGTCATTGATTTGCTACTCAACAAGCAAACAAGTCCTTCATGCTTAGAAAAAGCTCAAATTCAATTAAAACTCAACCACATCCAAAGATCATAAACTGAAAAGTAAAGGTGTATTAATTAAATCTGCATGAATAAAGGCAATTAAAAGATCCATAGTTGAAAATACAAAGATTTAAAATATTCATTAAAATCTAACTGCTATAAAGATAGACAAGTAACCAGTGTCTCTGCCTTAATGAAAAGAAATTTTGAGCACTCCAACACGTCTGCGAACATAAAAAGCACTTTTGGAAGTCCCTTAATTGAGAAGTGATTAAACTCCTCTTCCATGTTTATACTTCAGTCAACAATTAGCAGTTCAAAATCAAAAGTAATCACATTCTTCACTTAAGTTGAAATACATATATGGTGTGGAAAAGAATTGAATCAGTAAAAGTACGAAATGAGCTCCTGAAATAAAAAAGTACAGGTTCTGAAATTTTCTCGTGTAAAAGTTAAAAAAACTAATTGTACTTTCAATCATACTTAAAAGCTCTTTTGATATAACCAAAAAAAAAAAGGTCTACTCTTATGAAATAGGATAGTTTTTAGCTTAAAACCTGCCCTGAAAATACTTGTTTATCTTCTTTTTTTTCTTTCTTTTTATGATGATTTCTTGAACAGCAGAAGCTCGTGTTTTTTTTTTAGTGTGGGGAAAGAAAAGAACAAATTTGTCACTGCTAATGTTTGTGGATTATAATAGAACTGATTTGGAACAGCAAGCCTTGCAGATATCTGTCTTTAAATTCAGGCAGTAAAAGTAAGAAAATGTTAAGTACCCTATCAAAATATTTTTACTTAAAATTTTCCCCCCTACATCATAATCGACAGTTAAATAACCATTACTTCTGTTGGGATCCGGAGGCTTGCCCACCAGAGGGCACCAAGGATCCCTTCCTGAGGGCTTGTGCTCACCTGCAACTAGGGGTGTGCAAAATAATCGTCATGACGATGCGTCGCGATTCTAATTTTTGTGATCTACTTCATCGATTCTTGATGCCAAGTATCGATTCTTAATTAACAAAAAGGAATAAATAAAATACATGAATGGTTGGCACCCATCAGCCAAAAACAAGTGGAATACAACTTTCAGTCTATTAGATGTAGCTGCGGATACTGCGACGAGTCATTCATAAACAAAACATGGAGGAGACTGAGAAAATTTGCCCAGCTCCATCACATTTCAAGTCAGATGTTTGGATGCATTTTGGCTTTAAAAACAAAGAATGTAAAAACGAAATTGATATAACGCATGTAATTTGCGAAAGGGGAAATGTCAAACATTTGAATGTTTCCATTTCATTGGTTTAAAGAACCACTGAGGTCATGTAAACGGCACTGTTATTTTAAGTTTTAGAAATCCTAAGCACTTTTTGTCGGTGTGTCCACTCCAGTAATAGTAATATTTGTGTCCAGTATTTGTTTTCATGGCAACACCTTCGATAGTCATTTCAATAAATCCAGCTATGTATGAATTCAGTTGCTTTCAGTTATGTGTCAATTGAAGACACGATCCAGATCATACCCAGCCAGTCAGCCACTGGTAATGGCTGTATTTTTTTCTTACAGTGTTCAGTGAAAATACCGCAATGCATCGCGATGCATCGCAATATGTCAAGTATCGTGATGCATCGTGATAGAATCGCATCGTGGCATATGAATCGTGATTGGAATCGAGTCGTGACTTCTTTGGCAATACCCACCCCTACCTGCAATACCTGTTTTCCATCTGCTCATCAAGAGGTCCCTTCTTAAGGAGGTGGAGAGCCTCACTCCAGCGCCAGAGTGTTTGCCAGTTATGGTTGAACCTGTCTGAAACCAGAAACCCTGAAGAGTTTCTCTGTTGGAAATCTGTCTGTCTGATCTCTGAAGAACCCTGGAGAATCAAACCTGTCTAAGACCTGCCTGCCTGCTCTCTGAAGAATCTGGAAGGGAAACTCAAACCTGTGATCTGAAAACACTTAAACCAAGCTCTGCCTCCGCCAAGCCCTCAGCCTGCCGACAGCCTTTGGACCCTCCTGGTTCCCCCCCCTCTGCCGCTCTGCTCAAACTCCAGAACAGGTACAGACCTGCACCTTCACATCCTGCAAATTACCTGAACATCAGCTAACTCCTCTGTCCCCCTCTGCAGTGAACCCAGTCGTGACCAGTCCTGGATCTGATAACCCTGGATCTGTTAATTCTCTGTACAGTGTTCTAAAAATACACCTTTGAACTTTGTACCTGTCTGATGAGTGTTCTGCATGTGGGTTAGGAACCTGAAACCAAACATGACAACTTTTCCTTTACACTAAGAGCTCTTCTAAAAGTCACAGCGAAGAAAATTTGACAATATGCAGTTAGCAAGCTGGGATATATTGGTCCGAGACAAAGACTTTAGTCAACAAGAGACCTGTATGCTTAGACACGAGAACAACTGAGGACATGTCTATAGGGGCATCAATTCAATTTCAATTCAGTTTATTTCTATAGCGCCAATTCACAACACATGTCATCTCAAGGCATTTTACAGTTCACCAGGTCATACAGTCATATTGATTTAAAGTTTTCTATCTAAGGAAAACCAGTTGATTCCATTGACTCATTGACTCAAATGCAATAACTCACACAAAGCATGCTTGCAGCGACAGTGGAGAGGAAATACTCCCTTTTAACAGGAAGAAACCTATATGCTGGAAAAAGCATTTAAGTTTAATGTTTTGGTGATGAGGACCCAGAGCAGGATAAAAATCTGTTCAAAGGATGATGGGGAAAAACAATATAAATGGAGTTAAATAAGGTGGCCCCGAAATAGAGAACAAGAAGAAAACGAAAGTAATAGACTTAGAGACAGAGACTTAGACACATTTTATTTTGTCATTTTGTACATACAAATATATACAAAAAGGAATGTCGCCAAGTACAGCTCTCTAGATTTTTTCGTTTTTTAAAGTGCGGCCTTGGTAAAGGTAAGCAGCAGTGATAAGAAAAAAAAATGTGATGTAAACATATGACTGTATAGTTACAGTTCCAACATTCAGGTTTTTTCATTACTGTGTTAAAGCTATGTATACTAAAGCACAGTGGTGGTTCTAGACCAAATGTACCAGCTTCAACTATAGTTCATTGTTTGAAATATTAAAAAAGCCAGAGAACCTTTACAATTCTGGAAGCCTCAGATATAGCAGAAGGAAACTGAATCTCAATATGACTCAAAATAAAAGTGCAAAACAACTTGATTTTTAAACAATTGATCAAATACAACAATAAAAAGGAAAAAAATAATAATAAAGCAGTTGCAATTTCTGTGGTAGAGCATATCTTCATAAGAAATGTATAGTATTATGTCTTTAGTCCAGGGTCCAGGAGCAGTTTTATTAGATAACTGTTCCCTGTTGCGACTTTAAGTTAAGCATGGATAAAGCAATGACAGGTAAACTAGATAAGATAATCTCGGGGGATAAATGTTTACTGAGTGAGAGAGAAGGTAGAGCAATCAGAAGAATGTCTAACAGAGAAAAAATACATGTGTAAAATTATGTCTAGAAAAACAGAAACATGAATAAAAAATCATGCACTGGAAAAAATCCAAATCTGATGAGTCAATTTTTCTTAAATCAATTGCATTTTTTCTTGAATTGATGAGGTAAGAGAGATACTCTGACAATGGAACAAGACAATTTACATTTTAAATAAGAAAACAGTTGCTTTGTCTTATTTCAAGTGCATAATATCTAATTATCTTATTTTAAGAGTAAAATTGCTCATTACATTGGCAGATCATCTTATTTACTTACTCAAATTCAGGGTAAATACACTTAATTTAAGACATTTTTACTTATTTCTAGATTCTTTTTGCAGTGTGTACCTCAGAATTGTGACAGAAATCTCACAGCAGCAACTTGCTGTTAGCAAGCATTAGCATTAATTAGCATTAGCAAATATGCTAACTTTACCTTCATAAAAACAAGAATGGTTGTCAGTATTTTGTAAGTTAAAAGAAATGGGAATCATTTAGTTAATTTTAGTGAATTATTTAAATTCTTAATGGAGTTTTCTGACAAAAGTGGGCAAAACTTGCTTGTTTGCCCTAAAATTAAGTTTTTGAATAATTTCACAGCTTTAATTATTGTTTTCTAGGGAAAAATCAGTTGAGCAAAATTGTAAATGCTTAATGTAATTCCCCCAATAAATTCTCAAAATCCAAATAATGATGACATTTATGCTGATAAGAACTGCATGTAAACTTCTGACCACACCTTACTACATTGTAATAATACTACAAAGTCATATAAAACCATCATGTTTTGTTTGTTTTTTTTTTGGGGGGGGGGACTTTTATAAGTGCTCAGTCAGTCTGATTTCATTGTGAATTTTAATAGTTAAAATTATAATAACAGCTGCAACATTTTGCAGCAAAATACCAAAAAAAAGGTTTGTGATTGGACTCAAGATTGAATCTGAAACGTGACGATTTTCCCAATTAAACATACTTTAAATTATGTTTGCAAACAGGGTAAAGTCAGTGATATTTAGATAAGCACTGTTGACTGTTTATTCACAGTACCAATTGTTTACATATACATCTGCAATAATGTACTCTAACTGTAATATGCAATTACCTTCCACTGCCCTTTAATTTAGATAGCTTCTGTCCAAACTTTATTCATTTTATACTAAAACCCATCTGTCCATATGCTATTGTACATAACTGTGAAAACCTTTTTATAGTAAAAGCCACCTGTATATTATATTCGGTACATATCCAGCTGTAAATTTAGTTCATAACACTAGTTATCTATATATTATAT
>NW_015150993.1:472572-473360 GCF_000732505.1 Cyprinodon variegatus | reverse complement strand
TATATTCATCTATTAGTAAGATTCTGTTTATAATTGTATTAATCTCTATACTTATTCAGTAGAAATACCCATGTCCCGTATTTATAGAACCATTATTTATCCTGCACTTGCTGCTACTTCTGGTTAGACCTAAACTGCATTTAGTTGCCTTGGACCTGTGCAATGACAATAAAGTTGAATCTAATCTAATCTAATAAGAACAAACCACAAAAAACTGCAGCAATGTCAGAAAACCATGAATTTGCGACTCACAGCTGTATAGCACCCCTTTCATTTGTTCTGTGTTTACGTGTGTGTTTGTGTGTAACCTGACAGCCTGCCACTCAACAGGGGTCCAAACGAGTGTGAACTCTACTCATTCCCACAGCTGCCATTAGCAGACGGAAGAACTGCCTCTTGCTAACAAAGTGAATAAATAAATAAAGCTCAAGAAGCCATGTTTACCTCCTCCGTCGCTTGATTAGTGCTGCTTAACAGAAAACAGGATTCTCTGTAAGTGTGGATTAGGGTATATATTTACCCTGGTAATTAGAGTCATCTTCCCAATCCTGTTGCTCAGAGCTCAGAAGTACAATTTGAATCTATGTAAAACATCGGTAGTTACAGTAAGAAACATCAGTGGTGGTTCATGCATGAATAGGGCCCGGGGGACATGGCCCCATTACAATCACTACCAATAAAAAAAAAGAAAACATACACTTTATATGTGGGCATTAGAAAATAAAGAAACCAATCTGATATTAGTTGACCAATAAGGGTGGGAAAATTGCTTTCAACAGCAGCTTGTA
>NW_015150993.1:451374-469382 GCF_000732505.1 Cyprinodon variegatus | reverse complement strand
TAAATAAATAAATAAATAAATAAAACTAATATTATACTAATACTCCGTCGTACAGTAAAGTAGGTTACATAATTCAAAGTATTTTGTTTTTCATATTTGTCTCAAACTGAGGACGACTTTTTTTTTCATAAAGAGGAAAAGTTTCACAGACATGTTTAAAAAACTCCTGTTTAGCACAAAATATTTCAGTTAAGGTCTGATTAGTTTAATATTTTCAGTGTCATGTTGAGGATTCAGAGCAGTCAATCCACCCTCTTATTGACTAGAGATGCATAAAAGCAATAAAAGCTACTTCAAATTGTAATTATGAGACAATCTTTCTTTTTTTATGTAGCATGCAACAAAGTAAGTCCCCTTCAGCTATGCTGCCCTGTGCAGAGAGCCTTATGACCCATTTATAAAACATCTCTGAGAAACAGGAACCACATTTCCTGTTGTTGTCTGTTTTACTTTTTCAAATTGTTTTTTTTTTTTTAGTCTTTTTCCATTTAATCAAAGGCAAAATACCCTCTGACTGATTCGCAATGTGTTTAAAACAACAAACAAGGCTTCTGTTAACATACATCCCTGTTTTTAGCAAACAAAACCGAAAGAAAAGTGATTCCATACAGTGTTTAATTTTCTCCCCTTCAGTGTGTGGCACAAAGCCCAGGGGTTGTTTGCTCCTGCTGAGAACAGTAAATCTCTAAACTCAGATTACAAATATAGAGTTTCAGATTTAAGCTTTCCACTTAATTTGGAAAGAAGAACAGTCTGATTGGAAAGAAGTCAGAGTGATAGGTTAGCTGTGCTCTAATGACCAAGATATTGGGTCATTACCATTTAATAAACTTACTGTGTCTGCGTGTGTTATCTTTGATGAGTAAGCACTTTACCCACGGCGCTCCAGTGTGACTGAGAGTTTTAAACCATTGGTTTATGAAGCTTTTGGCCACACAAGAGTAAAATATTGTCTGCAAGAAGATTGCATTGTTGTTGCAGAGTGTTTGATTGGCCAATATAACAAGAAAAGAAATGTAAGCTGGTGTTTTACCATTTTTTATAGAAATGATACAGATGGAGGAGATAAAATACTTTAAAGTCATAGTTAAATGGGACATATAAAAGATTTGCATTGGGAATAAAAAACCAAGGAGGTTTCTATGTTTAGATAAATTGCAGAGTTTTACTTCATTATGTTCAGTGAACAGTGTTCTCATGATCTTCTTTGAGTGTGTCATGATTTTAATTCTTAGATCTGACCCACATGCAGAAAACCAAACAGTGAGACCAGGGGAAGGTTTCACAGGTTTATTGAGAACTGGTAGAGATGGGTCCAGTGCTGCTCTGAACACTGGTGAACTAGGACTGAAAAGTGAAGGGAAGTTCCTGTGGTTAGTTCAGGCCCAGTGGGAAATTTGAGCTTCGATTTGCAAAAGGGAATTAAGGCAACAGGACTCACGTTTCCAGAAAAGGTGTCGTTATCTGAATCGAGTTGGTGTGGGTTGTTCCAGTTATTGACTTGCTCGTTGGAGGGCGGACAGGGTTTACCCAGGTTGAGGTGTTTCCTTGAGGAACAGAGGAGCTGACTGCTACTTGGATTTCCTATGGTACTTGAACGGTTTCTTGTGGAGATGAATCCCCTGCTCAGTGTGAAGCTCAAACAATCCTTTGGGGGAAAGTAGTTCCAAACCTCCAGTTTGAATCCCCAGCTCAGTTTGAAGCTCAGACAATCCTTCCAGGGGGAGAAGGTCCAAAACATCCAGTTTGCAGGATGACTTCCTGCCAAGAGGCAAAGACAAAAACAACAAGGTTAGGCTCAGGTTGACAAAAACTCATTTTGACTCAGCAAAACTCAGCTTGGCTAGAGTACCCAAAACTGGCAAACACTCTGGCGTCGAGGTAGTGGCAGTCAGCAGCTTAAGAGTCCTCCGGCAATGAGGCAACCATCCGCAGGTGTGTGAGAAGGCCAACGAGAACCAGGCGCCACCTGGTGGTGGAGGGAAAACACACAAAAACACAACCCACACAAATTGGATTCCTAATAGAGTGATCTGCTATAGTATGCTGCATTGGGCCTTTATTAAACACTAATTTCCCACTAGATTAGATGCCAGTTGGTAGAACAGGTTGGGCCCCTCAGATCTCCATCAAATGTACTTCAGACATGATAGCATCATGCAGTTATTTTATCTTTGACTTCACAATTCAAACATGCACTGATTGACCGAGATCTGGTTACCGAGGAGGCCATTAGGATACAGCGATATTATCATTTTAAGAAACTGCTTTAAGATGATTTGATCTTTTCTATGGTGCATTATCCTGTTGGAGCTAGCCATCAGAAGGTGGGAAGACTTTGGTTAACAAGACACCTATATGCTCTGCAGCAATACTGAGGTAGCCTGTGGTGTTTCAGTTACAATCAGATGGTATTAATGTAAAACATTCCCAACAGAATCACAGCAAGTTGATGAGAGGCAGGGTGGTTTCTCTTTTCAGATTTATGCCAAACTCTGACACCAATCGGATGTCGCAGCTTTGATTGGGGTTTCTTGGAACAAAATGTGAGTTGTAGTTAGACTTAGACAAACTTTATTGTCATTTTGTATACATAGAGTGTACGAATTTTCGTTTATACAGCTTTCCAACAGTGAATGAGCAGCAGCTTAGCAGTGAAAAAGAACATTTTCCTTAGTTTATGGTCCTGTTGGGAAAGGAGTCCCCCGGTGGGTTGTGTTCTGCAGCTGTAGTCCCTCAACTTTAAGGTGAGATGTCTGGTGCCTTCAGAGAATTATGGAGATAGCTTTATTCCATGATTGGTGCAGGCAAAGAAGATGTTTAAAAAGAAACAAAGAAAAAGAGATTAAAAAGAGTATGTTTTGTAAATAGAAATGAAACTAATGCAATCCAGAAAATTGGAAAATCATGATAAAAAATTCTCTTTACTAATATATAGTTTTTTTTATCATTATCCATTTTTCAAATATTATTTTCTCAAGTTTCATTTGTTAAATTTCTTTTTTTGTACTTTTTTTTTTTTACTTTTTTGCCTTTCCAGTACCTGGAACCAATGCATTAATTCACCACTGACATCAACAATGTCAGTCTACCAGCCTAGGAGGTTTTTCTCTCCTTTGGACCATTCTTTATAAATTTAGACATAAAGCAATGTGTGAAACTACTAGATAATTAGTTTCTATGGTACTTAAACACCCCTATCTGACATCTTATACTTGCAATATTTAATTCTATAAAATCCTTTCAAACTTTGATGCAAACCCAAATATCCAGTTAGTCATCTTTACCATTTCTAGACACTCAAATTTATCTAGAAATTTGTAATCTGCTGCTTAGTTATGGCATCTTTTATGCTTATGAAGTATCGTATGAAGTACGAATTCAAGCCCCACTCCCACGGCCTCCACTCTGGGTCTCTGAGCAAGACCGTTAACCCCCACACTGCTCCCCCTGGCGCACCACGATAGCAGCCCACTACTCCCCAAGGTGATGGGTTAAATGCAGAGGTAAATTTCTCCAATATGAGATTATTAAAGTTCAATTATTATTATTATTGTTTGAATAAAATGCATAGACATTTTCCAAGTTGGAGTTACTTTAAAAGTCCACCTTTGGCAGCTGTCAGCTGGAAAAACAAACCCCTGCATCTTCAAGATAAAGATAAAAACAGAGTTATCTACTGCTGGTAAGATAGCAACCATCTGTAACCTCCCGGTTGATCCCCACTTTAAAAAGAAATAAAGTACATATCTAAACTATAATGTACGTTTGGGATAAAATTCAAATGACATTAGCCTTAAATTACAAACCAAAGTGAAAAAAGTCCACAGCCTTAATCAACGAGTGTTTAAAAGTTGGAGGAGAGCTCATCTGATAGCGATCCTGTGTTTATCTTCTATGTGTTTTAAATGATGGATTTAGCGTCTGGACTTCTGCTTCGTCCACATTTGACAGACTTATGCAGCGTGTTCACTTTTAAACCAATGCATTTCAAACCTCAAACTACCAACCTGTTCTGTGTATCCTTGGCATCTCTGCATACAAAATTTGTTACAGTAAACTGAAGGTCTGCTAATAAAAGCCCTCTTGTGTGATACCATAGAGCTGCTTTCTTATTTGCAACACAGGCTGTCTCTGAAGTAAAAATGTGCCACTATCCTCTGTGAACTCTGCAGCTCTTTCCTCCCTACTGCTGAATAATCAAATGTTATTAAATCTCAATATTATGAATAGAGGGTCAGGGCACAGAGATTTGGGTTTCTTTCTTCCCATTGTCACTGCCTAGGATGCAGTTGGAATTTGTTTTGTAATCTACACTTGGTCTAACTTGCAGTCTAACACCTCATCAGACCCTGCATTGGGGATTGACTATGATATATTATCGTAACCACTTTTCTCTTCCCTTAGCAAGCTAAACTATCAGCTATGCTGGGTATGGTTTTGTCTGCTGTAGCACTGTGCACACACTGGATAATATGCTTGAATATATGGCATTTAAGATGGACTAAACCCAAACTGTAAAGGCTATTTAAATGGTTAAAATGATACTCATTAAATTGTGATACTGAGAAAACATGTGGTGACAGAGGGAATCAACACCTTTTTAACAGAGATCAGTCTATAGAGATGCAAAGCTCGTACAGTAGGATGCATTAAGTAAACTTTGCTAAAAAAAAAAGTGTTTTCAAAAAATAAATGTTTGTGTACTTAAAAAATGTTAGTATGTGCAGTATGCACACATTAAGTTTGAAAAACTCAGCTAACTTACTGATTTTGAATAGACTTAACAGTTGACTAACTTAAAGTTAGCCTGAAATACCGCCAAGCTAACGGCTAAAGTTAGCCTGGGATACTTCCAAGTTAACAGCTAAAGTAAGCGTTGAATACCTCCAAGCTAATGGCTAAAGCCGGCTAACAGAAGGTAGCTTGACCAAGCTAACCAAC
Source organism: Cyprinodon variegatus (assembly GCF_000732505.1). Classification (NCBI taxonomy): domain Eukaryota; kingdom Metazoa; phylum Chordata; class Actinopteri; order Cyprinodontiformes; family Cyprinodontidae; genus Cyprinodon; species Cyprinodon variegatus. The sequence continues at coordinate 464,438 of NW_015150993.1, read as the reverse complement.
TAAAAACAGAGAATTACTGCCAAGGGTTATTTTCCAAGCAGTTCTTACTAAAAATATTTCTGATACTGCCCCTCATATACTATATGAATTGGTGGTGATTTGCACTGGGCAGTGATAGCAATGAATCAGCACTCATAGCACAAATCACGAGTCAGGAGTGATTCAGGCAGCTTATTATTTAAATCACAGTGTATGAATGACAGCCTGATTGGTTCATGCTGTCAGGCTTTCACATTGCTGTTAAGTCTCCTATTTTGGCCAGGAAATGACCCCTCTATCCCGCCTTTGTCCCGTATAGCTTTTCCCCATTTTATTGTATTACCAAATTCTGTGGCACAAAAAAGGGGTAGGTAGGAATAAAGATGCTGCTATATCAGAGGAGCGCAGGAGTGCGTGCTTACATGGAGGAGCAGTGGTGTTAAAGATAGCTCATGTAAAGTGAAGCTCTCAGGAGCCCACAGGGGAAAAAATAGGCTAATAGGTGAAGGAGAAATATGTTGCCACATTGAAAGGCAACTTATCCAAGTGGCTAAAAGAGGGCAAGTAAATGAAGCATAGCAGCTTGGGCTTCTGTAAGGACTGGTGGTTTTTACACATAAAAGTTAGCTTAAACTGCCAGTAAAAAAGCAGGTTACTGTAGTTTCCAACTATGTACTGAATAGCATTAATCAACTTTATTAAATAAATTAAAGGAGTGTTTCAAAGTTATGTACAGGTAATTATCAAATTAGCTAGATGGTGAATCATTACAATGGTAAACATTGTTTTTAGTGTTGCACCAATACCGATAGCAGTATCAGGCAGGGCCCAGATCACTAAAATGGTGGTATCGGTATCGGCAAGTACCAACAAATAGGGTATTGACGACATTTAGAGAACCAAAAGTTTTTATTCAACTATTTTCACCCATTCCTGGTAGGCAATAAAAAGTTCTACTGGATTCACTTTGTGTTAGTCTTTTTCCTGCTTTACCAAGGTAGGCAGCAGCAGCAAAGGTTTTAATGGGCAATTGAAATGTGAGAATGTGGTTGAAAAGTTAAATAGTATCGAGGGGAAGAAGATTTTTCGTTATTTTTTTTAGATACTTGGATCATTATGAGAATGTGAGGGATAGATATTAGGATTCAATAGATGGCAGTAGTGCAACAATAATGGATGCAAGCGACTGTTTAAAACTAAAGAAGAAGAAGTTTGTTTGGTCAATTGATACTTCAGCTGGTTGTGATAGGTTTGGTTGTGTTGACCTCATTTTGTTTTTGGGCCAGGATTTATGTTTAGCGTTTATATTTTGGCTGGGGGCTTCGGCATTGCGGCGGCTCGGGGATTTCCTCGGGGTCGTCTCTCATCTTTCCTGGGTTGGGGGGTCAGATTTCCTTGGCTGGCCCCTCCTTGGCAACTTTGATCTGGGGATCTCTTTGGACGTCTAGGGTTTTGGGTCCCCCGGCGCTCGCCTCGGTGCTCTGGAGGGGCGCGACTTTGGCTCTTCACAACCACTATTGAGCATTTTTCCTTTGTATAAACTTTACATGCACAAGTGCACTCTTACAAACAATTACAGGTGCTTGGCTCTAGGTACTTAGAGATTCACTTCCATACAGAAAACCCATATTCTTATCTTCAGCTACCACAGTATACATGTGAGATTAAATAATACCATTTATACTTCAGCGATAGTATCAAGGTGCCACTTTATTGTATCTCTTATACTATATCCGTTGGTTGTGCTGTTCTTTTTACATCTCTCTCTGTAGGTGATGAAGCAGACTGAAGACGTTTTATCATTATCTCCCTTTTATCTCCTTTCTTTCATCTTTTCTCCTTTTTCCTGTTTTTCCTTTCCTGTTCTACTTACATTGCAGTGTCCATATAATCTGTAAAACTCCCTGCATGATTTATAATGAAGCTATTTATATGCATAAATCAAGCGGAAAACTATAGCGATAGCCGTACTGTTCCACTTGTGAAAGCAAAATCTGTTGGGCTCTTTTTGGCATCAAGACAATTATTCTTATTGCCAGTATGGACACTGTAAAAAAAATAGAGTGCATATTTTTTGTTGTTAAAAAAAAGCAATTTCTATTTGTTTCCCCTCAAACTTCCCTGTGCTTCTCTGATTTTTTAGCTCAATCCCTCACACATGTCTCATGAAGCAATTAGCAGATCTGGCTAATTGTAACAATAACTTCTCTCATAGTGTTGTTTGGCCAACAAATCAGCCATTGAGGTTACAAATAATCTACACACATCTAATCAACTATTAAATACTTGATTTTTTCATGTGCAGACTCTGAACTTAGCAGATTTGAAGTTATCTAACAGTTCACTGCACCTTTTAAAGTTAAAAACAAGTTGATGAGCAATGAGTTCTGCTCACTTTAACTTTGACTGAATGTTGTGTTTTACAGAAAGTGACATGAGGTTCTGCAAAGAACTGACCCAGGACAGAAAAATACAAACAAGTTCATTATTTTTACTAGAAAGGTTTAAAGCAAATGTTGTGATTACTTGGTGTTGGACCATTATATACGTATAATCCTTCTAAAACACATAGATTGGAACCATGGGAGAAAACACAGCTTGTTAATGCAAAGGTTTGAGGTTTTACTGCACAGACGACAGTCAGTTCCCCTCTATTTACAGCAGAGAGCTCAGCAGATCGAAGCGGCTATATCCGCACGGCTTGGCCCCACTACAGATAAGTAAAAATAAGGGTTGCTATCCTAACCTGTGAGGACTGACCCTTTCGTTTTAACATCGTTGTTGCTTTTAGAAGGTAAGAAAACAAAAAGAAAAAAAAAAGAACAAGAAAAAAAAGTGACATTTATGGTTTTAAAGTGCTGATGGAGCTACAAAAGGGACCAAGATAGAAGAGGAGGATCAGCAGGAAAAAAATGTTTAGCTGGTGGATGAAAGACTGTAGAGCGAGGAGAGAGTATAGAGAGTGAAAAGAGATAGAGACAGAGGATAGAGGGATGGTGGTGGTGGTGGGAGGGGTGCTGCAACAAGATGGAGAGAGACTGCCTGCACATACTGTCAAGGCAGTTAATATAAGGCGTGGAGATAAGGCCCCACAGACAAACATTGACCAAATCAGGCATTTCAGCAGCGCAGCCCCAACTGTCAGTCAGCCTGAGAGACAGACCAACAATCAGCACTTTACTGCTGATAAGGGCTCTACTGGGCGCGTGCAGGAAATAGCCAATCTGCGCCCGGCCTGGCGAGGAGGGTGACGGCGGAGGAGTGGGGTTTGGAGGGGAAGGGGTGGGGTGTAAAGGCGGACCAGGATGATGGAGAGTGAAAGGGTTAGAAGAGGGGAGTGAATGCAGAGAGACAACAAGAGGAGGGAGGGGGGGAATTTAGACTCAGAGTTCACAGGCTATTGAGAGGTTGGTGAGAGCAGACTGGAAAAATGGGATGGTATTCCTCCACACCCAGATGCTCTTGAGGAGGAAGGAGATTCAACAGGGAATAAAGTGACAGGATTTCTTTCTTTTTTTTTTTTCTTAATAAAAGGAGGGGACCAGAGGTGTGATGTTGGCTCCTAAAATAGCGTCTCTTCCCAGGTTTTTGTCACCTGGGAACAGCTTGCTCAGAGAGGGTGTGAGGAACTTGGTTTAGACCAACACCTTCCATTAATGATTTGCCAACAGCTTTGACTGGCTCATTCTTCAACGCGCCGTTCGCCCTGCCTCGCCTCACACACAATGGCATCATTTCATCCTCTCTATTGATTAATGGTGCATATAGTGTGCACACGAGCAAGAGTCGCGTGCATGAGTGCCTGAGAGAAGGATAGCATAAGCAGTTTAATGGAAGTATATGTGCAGGCTATGAAATTCCCCCATTACAAAATAAACACATCCAAAAAAAAAAAAGAGAGATTTCTGGACATGGGATGCCTTTGGAAATCCAAGGAAGCCAAAGGTCAGGCTGGTGGTAGCTTAGGTATGCACTGACCCCTGCAGGCAAGTAGGGGTACTGCAGGATGCATCTAAGTTTTGAAGGAATAAATTCCCAGTCTTTTACCTTTGTCAAACACATTTAGCCAAAAAAAAAAAAAAAAAAAGCCAAAACAAAAACACAGGCTATCATCACAGCTGGTGAGTGTTTATTTTCGGAAGCGAAGTCGAGGGGGGGTGTCTGAGCCTTCCTTGATCATGAACCAAACCTCCATTAGCATGACCACAGACAAACAGTAGGAATCGTAAACAAGCTAATCACCCAAAGCATATTTGTATTCTCATTTGTGTTTGCATGCACTGATGTGCAGGAAGGTTGGGGGGGGGGTGAAAGGGTGATGCGAGTGTGAAAGGGTTAAGTTCCTTCCCTGGTTGCATGCTGCTTTCCCTTGCTCTGTCAAGCCCCATTAAACCTGCTACACCACAGCAATATGGTGCCATCAATTACAGGCATGCTGCCATCAATGCAGCGTGCGGAGAAGAGGAGAGGAGAGGCAGGGACACATAAACAGGACAAACGGCCACATAAAAGCCCTGCAGCCTTCCTCTGTGTCTCCTCTCCTCTTGTCTCCTTGCACCTTTCACCTCTGAGGTGTCACTGCGTTTGTCAGTGAGCAAGCTGCAAACAGAAGCCAGAAAAACAACAACAACAACAATCCGGCACATGCTTCAAGTTCACTGTCACTCATGACACAGATCTGATTTGTTAAAAGGCCAAAAAAACAATTCAAATCCAAAAGGCAAAGGCATTAATTGGAAATGTGCCTCTACTGCCCCCATGTGATCAGAATTAAACTATTCAGGGCCGCAGAGAAAACAGGAAATTCTACACATACAAGAAAAAAAGAAAAACACATCTGCCACTTCTTATACTCTTGGCTTTTATTCTCACCGCCACAAAAAAATAGTGAAAAAAAATCAATAAGATCATGTCATTGTAAGAGCAGTACAATTGGGATTTCAATGTCGGCAACACTTTAAAATCTTTTTCCTCCCCAGTGCAGAGAAAACGTTAATTTCTCAAGATGTTGGAATTATCAGCCTTTGAAGACAAGGAGGACGGAGAAGCCACTCGTTTAGAGGAACACAAAGAAGTGTTAAACTGAGATCTGCCAGATCTGTGGCCAACAAGCACAATTAAATCAACTCTTCCTTTGCTGGAGAGTCTACGGTAAAAGCTTGAGTCTTGATACTAAAGAAAAAGAAGATAAAAAGGAACTAAACAAGGGGGAAAAAAGGAATTTGAAGTATCTGTCTGCAAAATGACATATGCTTTCAAGGAGTGGGAAATATTCAAAGCATGTTCATTCAAATTAACAGTCATGAATAAACAGAAAAAATATATAGGATATAGGAAGATATTTTACCTAAAGCTTAAAATGATAAAACTAGAAAAAGTGACTCTACCGTAAGAGTAAATGTAAAGAAAAATGCTGTACATTTACAAAACAAAGGGAGAAAATGTCCAAATGAGTAAAATAATCTAAGAAGATGAATGAAAAGGTCATGTATTTTTGTCTATATAAAAAAAGTCAAAAACAGAGGAGCTACGAGCACTGTAATTAGTGCATTAGAGTGTTTTTTTTGGGAGTAGTTATGGGAGGAAGGATCTAAAGTAACGCTTCTTTGTGTGCCTAGAAAGAAGCACTAACCTTTTTAAAAAGGTTGTAGATTAAATGTTTTCTCTCTCTTATCTGGCCTTATTCTTCATTACGAGACTCTCACGTGTACTCTTTACATTTTTATTGAAGTAATGGTACTTTATCTACTTCATTTTGTAAAAACGTCTGTAGTGAGACAGCTACTAGTCTTCCTATTCAATATTTCACATGATTCTTGCCTTTGTAAAATCTCTCCAGATTATCCAGAATCCTAGGTTATCTTTTAATCTTTCTTCTCTTCAGTGTAACTCATTGGTTTTAGGGAGGAGGGAGGCTGATTTATTTAATATTTTGTCATGTTTTGGATCATTGTCCTACTGAAAGATTTAATAATGAGCCAGGCTCAGCTTACTGACCAGGAGGCATCCAAAACAGATGCCCGACCCACCTCAACTCGCTCCTTTCGACTTTGAGGAGCAACAACTTTTCTTTATATATTAATCACATAAATCTTCTGAGCCTATCTGTTAAAAAGCTGGTTGGCATGTTACAGATCTTCTAGAGACTTAGAGCCCAAAAGATGACACTCTTTATCTTCCTTACATTGCTAATATTGTCCATCTAACTAAGTCTTACAATATATTTACCTAAATAGTCCATCAGATCAGAGGTTTTTAACAGGGGGGCCGTGACCCCTAGGGGTTCCACAGAAGTACTGCATGGGGGTCACGAAAGCTTTGGCTGATTAGACTTTTTTTTATATTCCCTCTTGCAATTTTTTCCACTAATTGAAATGACTTTAAATACACATTAACATGAATTTAACACACTGTAGTAAACAGATAAATGGAGGCAGAAGATGTCTTTCAGTCATCAATGCACACATTCAGCGACACACAGGAGATCTTTTAAGCTGGGCACCGTTTCATTTACAACACCTGTCCCATCAACCAGGAGTCAGAATCAGAAATACTTTAATAATCCCATGGTGAAATTACTTTCATTACATTACTCCATCTGTAGCAGAGTGACTATAGGATCAGTTTAATATAACAAGATTTCATACAATATATATAATTAGGCGGTCCCTGCTCCATCTCGCCATCAGTTTGGGGGTCTTTGGCCTGGAAAACATTGTTAGAATAATTAATCTTTAATTAAAATGAATCCACTTCTGAGAATATTCTAGTCAAAATAAATGCAATAATCTGCCAATGCAGTGAAACAACTGCACTTGGTAAGACTCTTTGTTTTGATAATATATATCATGATTCCAACAAGTCTTACAAAGTTAGGTTGTTTCACTGTATTGATGGATTATTGCATTTATTTTGACCAGAATATTATCAGAAGTATATTAGTAATCTAACTGAATCTGCTCCTGTTTAGTGTATCAGGCAAAGGAAGATCAAAAAGACTCTTGGGATAGATATAACATTTTAAGACTTGGTTCAGTTTACCAACCTCTGTATGGTGCAGCTCAGTTACGTTTTTTTTTTTATTATTCTTTTGATTTCAACAAGTTCAGACAACTAACTGCTTAGCTGTAGCCTTTTTCTGGACCTTTAATGAACTCATACACTTTACCTGAATAGCATGCTCTATGTTCTATTCAATTGTGAAAAACAGTCTTCAATGTTACTTTGAGGGTCTTTAATAATGATGTGTTCAATTCAGTTCCAATATATTTTATTACTCCCAAAGGGAAATTCTAATTTGCAGTAACTTTCTTAGATGGCAGAAAGGATCTCCTGTAGCAGTCTGTCCAGCACAGATCTGGAAAAGCCTCTGACTGAAGACATTGTTGGTGTCTAACCCCCTGATAAAGAGGATGTTTACTTAATGTTCTTCATTTTATGAGGAATTCATCTTTGTGAAATCATCTCCGGGTGATCTAGATGAGTTCACAGAGCAGAGCCAACCTTCATCATCAGATTATTTGTTTGTTTGAAGTAATTTGCTCTAATGCTGTTATCTCACCACTATTTTCTAGCACTCTGATTAAACCAGAAAAGTAAAGGAAACAATTTGGAAATGAAGAATGAGAAGGTGTTAATTAGAGAAGCAACTGAGAGGCCCTAAGTATCAATAGTTCAGGTCGATAGAACCCTATTAGTAGAGAATTCCTCAGAAAGAAAGGTGTTGAGATAAAAGGCCCACTTGCAATTAACTGGCAGTAATCTGTGGACAGAATGGGCGGCTCTAGACAGGGGCCTGCTATGGACCCCGTACTAAACACATAAAGCTAGATATTACACATGTAATACACATAACATAATAATAATAATGCACATATTAATATAATACACATAATACTACAACTTGGATACTGTATCAGAGTTTTCATCTGATAGATGTGGGATCTCAGCGCTGGAAAAAAAAAAAAAGTTAAGTATTGCTCCAGTTTTCTAATTCTGATTTGATTGAAATGGAACATTTTCATTTAAAATAAGTCAGAAATATTTACTATTCCCGAATCATGAATGCAGATTGAGATATTTTAAATCCAATTTTATTTTATCTTTAAACTTTATTCGAAAGGCTTATACACATAACTTTGTTTTGTAATTAAATTTCATTTGGCTGCTCAGTGGAGCAGTGGGTAGCACTCTCTCCCTTGCAGAGAGAAGGTTCCGGGTACGATTCCTGGCCGCGGGCCTTTTTCAAAGGAATTTGCATGTTCTCCCTGTACAGGCTTGGGTTCTCTCTGGGTACTCCGGCTTCCTCCCACAGTCCAAAAACATAACTGTCATGTCAATCTGCTTACCGTATCTAATTCTCGTGAGTGTTTGAATGGTTGTTTGTCTCTGTGATGGAATGGTGATCTGTGCAGGCTGTACTCCGCCACTCGCCCACTGACAGCTGGAGATAGGCACCAGACCCCCTCGTCACCCCAGCAGGGTTAAATGTGACGGAGGATGGATGGATGGATAATTTCACTTTGAGCTACCGTTATTGACCATAGGGACATTACTTGAATCACAATAACTCTAAAGAGCTGTTTATTCAGATCCATTATTAGAATTATGCAGTACATAATCTACAGTAATCTGAAAGCAAATTTCATTTTTTAAATCCCATATTTCCCGACACGTAGAACCCATTCTTTTTTGTAAAGTTTCTCATGTTGTCGATTAACTTGGCCACACCCATCATCAAACAATCAACCAACCAGGTCACTTTCACCAATAAAGGTGAGCGACATTACGCGGCCGAATACATCCTTTTGACTAGAGGTAGGTATTTATTTGGTATCTAATCCTTTAGATGATTTCTTTCATGGTAATGTTTTAATTTTTGGTTAATTGAAATTTACATTTTCAAACCAGAAGTAGTAGTTTCTTTTGTTGTTTTTAGTGGAAGATCAAATTTTAATAACTAAATGACATGAACATTTCACTTCTTTCAGTGGCAAAGCGGCTCTTTGATTCTACGGCTCACTTAATATCAATTGATGACCAAATGACACCTGCCCGGCCCTGGACCTACTGCGGAAATAGATCTTCCTACTCTAATCATCACCTTGTTCATTATAAAAGACACTGGTGGGAAGATTTTCTGTGGCTGAAAATGTGTCGATCTTGGAAAAACCTAGGAGACTGCAAGAGACAACAGTGGTTCTGAAGGATCGCTATGCTGTATGATTTAGTGCCTGGTTTGCATCAACACACCTGAAACGGGTAATGGTTTATCAGCAGGTCTCTGCAGATCTTGGCTGCACCAATGACTTAATTCAACTAATTTCATCTGCAGACTTGGAACAAGGATTCAAATTAATCTGCAGTTTGTCCTTGAGGCCTGGAGATGGACAATGCGTAGGTTGAACCAGCATGTTTAGGTGCTAGAGTTGCCTAATCAAAGCCCAGGAAAACCTGTGGAAAGAATAAGAAAAAAAAGTGTGCATGGTCTCCATGCAGTCTGAGTGAAATGGAGCTTTTGATGTATTATTAATTTGAAGTGTAATAAATAATGTAACCAACTGCCGATGAAAATTAATTCAGCAAAGTTTGGTTAATGACTTCTGGGTAAATATCAGAACATTACTTTCAAATTATTCCATAAGAAAAATATAAAAAATCAATGAGCTAATTTTGGAAAAAGAGAAACCAAAGGTAGCAAAACTTAAAAAAACAAACAAAAACAAAGAAACAAGGTAATGTGTACTTTAATCAGAGCTTTTATTTGAGTTCACTGGTATAAAAACATGAATGCATTAATGCATTTGGGTTTTTAAATAGAAAATATTCAGATTTAAGCTTTTTTTGTCACCTCAGTCCATAAACATTGCAGCTCATGTTCCATTTATATGCAATACTGATAGAATTTTTTATTTTTTTTTTCAGAACAAGACAGAGTAATCCATTGGACAAACCTTACGCTAAAATCACTAAAGAAATCTGCAAGCAGAGGAATGTGTTGCTATATCATGTAAACATGTTTTGAAACATCTTTGCAGTGCAGTCGATTATTTTGCATGGGTGGATTTTTCCAGTTAATTTGCTCCTCACTTCAGATGGATTAAAGTATGAAATTAAATAAGACACATTGCATACATGTTGTGTTGGATTTTTTTGTAAAGGCATATTAAGATGACTTGGGTTTACAGATTTTCCAGTCACTTTATATCATCTCTTCACAAACACTTCTCTCAAAAATATTCTCATAACATTTACAAACAAATGAGAAAAAAAACACTTAAATGAATAAAAAGAAATGCATTTTTGAAGTAAAACTGTCACTCTGGCATTTTAAAAGATTATTTATACGAAACCAAACCTACATATTTACAAAAGGTCCCACACAGATGACACTCAGGAGGAGTTTATCTGTGAGGAAGAACTACTGCTGCCAGAGCTCTTAGTCTTCTGCCCCCTGGTGGCGCTTGGCTGCCGCTGCACCTTCTGGCTGGAGGGCTCTCGACTCTTCTCACTCTGGCCGGCTCCAGCTTTAGTGCGCACTGCTAAAAAAAAAAACACACACAAAATCAGTCCAGAAACTAACTACAGTTGACAATAAAGTTGTTTTCTTGTTCCAAGCAGAATTTGTGGAGTTAGGAAAAGACGGAGACGGATGCAGCACATATATATTGTAACGAGGATCATGTTCAATTTTCACACTTATAAAGCGGCAAGAAAATGCTTTTGGTGTTAGCAAAGTTTTATTTCTCTGGAGAATTCTTTTTTTATTTTATTTCATAAGAAATAAAACTAAAAAAGCTACTGAATCTTGCATGTTTTTAATAACCTCAATTAAAAGTTTTCTCAATGCCCGATTAATGGAGTCTGTTTTTGCTACTAGCTGTTAAAAAGGAATTATCAACCCTTTTACTGTGACGTCAGTCTCTGGTCGGATGACTGACCTCATGGACTGAAGCTACTATAAAGTAGTAATGGTTTGCTGCAAAGTGAATTGTGTTCCATTGTTGCTGCATGCAAAGAAAACATTTTAGAAAAATATGCATTCAAGAAATTAAATTTTAAAAAAACCTTTAATCAATAAAAGAGTTGCTGTTTTTCCAATACTTAAAATTATTCATTTCCATTTTTTCCTTTTTTTTTTTCCTTTACAAATTTTATAGTTTCAATTTTTTTCTTTTATATATTTTTTTTCCAGACTGAGTTGCATTAAAATTGCATTTCAAGCCCAGTACAAACCCTCACTGATGCTCATAAATAAAAACTAAATAAAATTGTTGTTGCTAACGTCCAGCTGACCAATAGAGACGAGTCTCTGCTCTTCACTCCAGAGGAAAAGCCCGCCCCAAAAAGTGAAGAGACTTTTTTTTTTTGTAAAACTCAATCTGAAAGAGAAAACTCTGAAAAAGATTTATTTGAAAAATAAAATATGGATTTTTTTTTTCTAAAAAAACCTAAAATGTGAAAGTTATTATTTTTTATTTATTTATTTCTGGATTGCATTTTTTTTTTATTATTTTATTTTTTTTATTATTATTTCCACATACAAACCTTGTTCTTTGCTTTCAACAATAATGGAACAAAATCGACTCCATCAATGTAAATTGGGTTCAAAATAAATAATCTCCATTTATGAGTTGTTTTTCCCCCCATACATTTCAGCCACTTTTAGAACAAACATTAAACATAGAGCAAAAAGAACAACTGAAAGCATGTTCCAAACATGCAACACGTGCCAACAAAACAGTTTCATTCATCATGATGTATGAATTTAAGAAGTCTGGGAACGTATTGAAAATTAAATAAAGAAAAAGAAAAATGGTGCATGAAGAGCGGAGCGGGTAGATGGAGGCGAAGAGGGCAGTGCTGCAGAGGGGACCTTGAGAGTGCGGAGAGCTAGCGTCTTGGGGGCCGTAGACCACAATTTTAGTGTTGACCCTTGCGGATCTGGGGGCCGACGCTGAATGGTGAGCGGCGGCAGGCTTGGGGCTTTTCCCAGAGACCAAAGGTTCTTCATCTTCGTGAAACACGAGGCAGGGAGAAAAGAAAGAATTTGTGGGGAACAGAAAAGAAATGTGAAGAAACACATCCACAGAGCGAGGCTCAGCTTTAGCTTCTAACAGCTTTGCTTCGTCTTCATTTCACTCCAATATAGGGGAAAGCCTTTACTGGGCAGAGATGAAGGCAGGAGGAGTTGGAGTGACGGATTACACAAAGAACAAGAGCCTGATCTATGGAAAATATGCATTTTTCTGCGCTGAAACAGGAGCAAAGATTCTCAGAACTCTGTAGAAATATCTGACAGAGATTACGAGTAAATGCAAACCGTTCCTCCAGGAAGGACATTTTTTTTTTTCCATTTTACTATTATTTTAGTTGTGTCTCTGGAGCAGAGTCCTGCACAGTTAATTTTTCACAATAATAAACACAAACTTCAATGTTGGCAGTTGCTAATCTGTTTTTACCCATTTAAAAAAGTCAAAAGAAGTTTTGAATTTACTTCTATCATTTTCATTTTTCCAGATAAGTTTCATTCTCAAAAGAAATCAAAATCTAAGCATAAAAGCTGGATAAATGTCAGGGATTTAATATTCATGCATACATAACAACAGGCTTTATTTCTGATTAATCACATTAAAACATCATTTTTACATATCACCTATGCCTAGGGCTGGGTACTGAACTTCGGTTCTTTTATGGTACCGACCGAAATGCTTCGGTTCTACAGAGTATCGAAACATGCCTCGTCTTTCTGTACCAAGTTTTCGTGATTGGCTGTAACACTTAACGTGATTGCGTCATCCAGGAAAAATACACAGGTGGTCCCGCCTACAGCCATGGTTCATGTGAACTGGTTGTGAGCATCGTGGAACCCCTTTAAAATGCCCCCCAGGCCAAAAGTGCGGCTTCACTTTATTAAGACTGATGCCAATAGTGTGCAATGCAATACATCGTGCACGGAAATAATTTAAGAGCAGAAAGTTGCTCGGTGTTTGACTGCAAGAAGAGCGGACCGCAGCCAGCGCGACCATCCTCCTCTCAGCAGCCAGTGGGGAGAGCAATGCCAGAGCGGAGTGAATAATACGAGA